>NC_087208.1:54446392-54473892 GCF_015104395.2 Macrobrachium nipponense
GGCTGGAGGAAGAGTGGTCTGACAGTCTAATCTCTTGTTAGTTCAATTCTCTTTCCTTCTTCATTTCAAAGATTCAAAGATTCTACATCTGGCCCTTTCCATCATCCAGGCGTGACCAGTCAGTGTAGAAAGTGTCTGACGAATGCAGTTCGTCCTGAATGTCTTTTAGTCTGTGATGATAGTTCTCCTGCAGCAGAATCTGTAAAGCCTTGGATTTCCTCCGTTAATCTACGAAAGAAATATTTTTGTTATCAAATTACTGTGATAAATCAGTGCCTTGGAACAGATCTATGACACTGTCTGTCAGAGAAATGTTTTGACCATCAAATTACTGTGATAGATCAGACGCCTTGGAACAGATCTATGACACTATCTGTCTGAGTTCTTTCAGGTCTTGAATGTTCTCTGTTCAACGATGTCGAGAAGTGTCGATCATCTTCAGTTTAATGATTTAATGATTTGTTTGGTAGCTATGGTTAAAGCTTGGTCAACACAACCTCCTCTGGTCAACAGGACAGACAGCTAATTCGTCTTCGGAATTCAGTCATACAAAGTATTTGGTACATCAAGTGATTCTGTTACTTCGTTGACTTTGCTTTGTGTAAGGTGTAGGAAACTACCAGCACTATAGTAGTTATCTATGCCTCATCTTACCACTGAGCTAGATCTTAAACTCTTTCCATGCCAGTCAATGTGGTTCCTATGATGGCAACCAGGTACTGATGGCAAGTAACCTGTTTTCGAATTTTATCCAGGAAATGTGCAGTTTTCACGACCTTGCTTTTCCTTTTCAAAACCTGTTTCGTCAGTCTATCTTTATATGAATAGGGAACCCGTAAGTTTGCCAAATTCAGTACTTCCAGATCACGGTCTCTTCCTGCTTCCGTGTTTCCAATCCTGTTCAACTCATATATCAATTTCCGGGCAGAATGAACTGAACCACTCATCACTCAGAGGGATTATATTGTTCAAATACTTGAACCTGACTCTAAAAGACTGGATGCATTTTATAAATTCCGTAAACGATTTTCTCCATGTCAGTTATTAAAGCTTTTTTCCTCCTTCCTCTGTTTTCCTCCGTGATAGGCCTAAATCCAAGGCTACTGGTTCAACCTCACCACGCCAATAGAGCCTCATTCCCCTCCTCCGCTAAGTGGCTTCTTGGCACTTTATAGGTACTTTTTCAGTCACCACTCCGGTCACATAAGTTAGGTAGGACAGAGCCTGTTGTCCAGCTTAGTAAAAGAGGAACACTAGTTCAGAAGACAGGATTTGGGGTTACGAAACACAGAGGAATAAAGATGGAAACAGGTTTTTTAAAGTCTTTAGTTTTTTTTCTTTAGTGGTATAATTTTTTTAAATGAAGTATGTTAACTCTTTGGAGGACAACTTATGGATTATTATATTCCAAAGGTTTTTTATTCATTCCAAAAACTCTCTATGTCCCCCATATTTCTCTTTGATATTATTCAAAATAAGCAAAATATCACAAGGAACAAACTAAAGAGACCAATGACTTGCAGAAGGAAGATTCCATATAACAGAAAGAAAAATAAAAGTACAGAAAAAATAAACAAACATCAATAAACCTATTGGGCGTGACGGTAATAAATGGTATTATGGTGTCCTTTCTACCTGGAGTCAAAATTCTCTATTTAAAAAACGAAATTCTATTTAAGCTTATATGAGAAATATACGTATATGGAATTTTTGGGGGAGATATACTTTTTATATAACTTCAGTTTCTTATAGTTTGTGTTACAGAATATATATTTTAAAATCTGGAAACCTGTGCTATGTAATATTACCTTGTTCAAGGGGAGTTATATTATCGTTAAAATAACTTGGTACAGCAGCTACGTGGAGGTGACTATTATCTTATTTTTATAAGATAATAGTGGGGAGGAAGCTTTTTTTACATAATAAAATTTAAAAAACCTTGGTCTTATAATATGAAGATCAAGCCTCCGCATGCTGGTGTTTATTAAAAAAGAATAAAGAAATATACACTCCACAAGGTACCTGTATCATTAGCTTGTACCATCTAATGGAATATCTTTCTTTAAGAGAGACTGTATAAAAAAAAAATGTTTATTACCTTGATCCCAGCGGATCCTAAATTCACAGATTATCACCCGAAATATCTAAACGTCAGCCAAACATTCCTCGGGGACCGTCGGACCATTTTCTATTAGGCAAAAGCCGCTAATACGATGATGAAAACTAAGCGATCGAAACATTTCGTTCGAATTCGTTTTGTGTTGCAGCAGTTATCAATCGTTTATTTAACACGTCCTCTTTTTTTTAAACCCTCCCCCACAATCTGCCTTTCGGGGCAGAATAGATTGTTATCGAACACGAAAGCTCGCGCCTTAAAAAAAAAATAATAAAAAAATTGGACATCGGGATGTCAGCGTCAACTGAGCGAATAAAAGGATTCGGACGCAGCCTAATAAGCGGCGCTACTTGCCAGATGTCACTAGAGACGCCTCCGGGCGGGAAACTCTCGCGGCGCCGCCGTGGCCGTAATGGATAGAAATGAACTTCGCTGAAAAAGAGAGGATAAAAAATGGGGGATACTCATCCAGGCCCGGAGATTTAAAGGGTGATACTGGAATTGCAATACAAGAGGGTAGGAGTGGGGTCAGGGCTATATTTCATTGCTCGAGACGATTCTCTGGGACAACACAGTAATTGGAGGTGTGGTTTTACACACGAAAATTTTTTAGTTACTTTGTTCATGTAATTTAAACTCTGTAATCGCAGTTCATTTCAGCAATTGTGCGGTCGCGAGACTTCCATTGATAATATAAAAACGTCACATGATTCCCTTTTCCACCTGTCAGTAAATACACAGTGACTACGGCGTGTATGCTTCTTTAGATTATAATTCTATACAATTTCCTTATACAAACATAGACGTAGAAGGTATCGGGAAGACAGTTCAGCCTAGAGATTCGTTTGAGATGAGGTTAAGAAAGCTCAATTATATATCGTGAGATTGATGCTGTTAAACAATTATACCAAAAAACTGATGAAAACTGTAAGTTAGATGCAAGTATCTAAGATGGAATTTAATATATAATTTAGACCAAAGGCCAAGCACTAAGACCTATGAGGTCATTCAGCGCTGAAAGGGAAATTGAAAGTAAAAAGCCTTAAAGGTGTAACAGGAGGAAAGTAAGATAGAAGAAGTAGAATGTGAGCGGAGGTACAGTAATATGAATGAAAGGGGCTGCAGCTAGGGGCCGAAGGGACGCTGCCAAGAAACTTAAGTAAAGCCTACAGTGCACCGAGAGTGGAATACTGATGACACTACCCACCAACGTGGAAATTTTGTAAGATAGCAGAGATAATGAGTGGAGTGAGAAATGGATACTATGTACGTACATGATGTACAGCAATGACGTAAAAGACTTAGTACTAACAAATGCATTAGATATAGAACTGGAATGCTTTAAAGTACTATACAACGCTGAGATACGAGTATAAAGCATTGATATGTTTACAATCCAATAGTCCTACTTAAGAAATATAAATTTCAGCGTAGAGAGATATACAGGGCAGCACTGAAAGTAAAACGAATCAACGAGACCCAGAGTCCACACTGGTCACCTGAGCAACCAACCTTTCTGCACTTGCAAATAATCTCATTTAATAAGATTTTTCTTATATAGTCATGTGTAATACTTTGGACACCTTTTGTGATCCTAGCCTGCCCCTACGGCCTTAAGTTAATCATACTTTAATTCTATACTATTTAAGGGAGCTTTCACATAATTTATAGTCTAATTTATAGTCAGTTCTCTATCAGAGAAATTTTAGACTAAAAATTAAATGACCCAACCATCTATATTTAAACGTACTAGAAAAACCCGACTCATAAGATTCTTTGTTAGAAGGTCAGTTAAAAGTGGAGTTTATGACAAGCAGACTTATGTACAAACAAACAAACATACGTATATACATAAATACATACCAATATATATATATATAGTATATATATATATATATATTATATATATATAATATATATATATATATAATACATCTGCTACCTGATTTACATTTAGGCTTTCCCAAAGGCTTGTGTTATGTAATGAAGTTCTTCCCATATCTAGAGTTGTACAGATATCCCTAAATTCTAGTCCTACAGTTATATAACTGGTTTTGTCACTGCTAATCAAAATGCCTTAGTCTCCAAACTTCAGCTGTAGTAGAGGGACGCATCTCGTAGAATGATCAAGAATTATTACTGACCTTTAACAACGATATTAAAAAAAAAAAAAAAAACAGTTTTGTTGATGGGCACTTCAGCAACCACACGAATAATGCAGCTCCAGGCGTTCCGCAGGGTATATAGTGTTCTCGGGGCCTCTGCTATTTATATTACATATATGCATGATATGTAGTTTGGGTTGGATGCTTATGCAGATGATGCTACTCTACTCGAACGACACCATCTGATTGTAGGGAGCTAGATATCATCCGCAGTGGTAGAACCGATGCGGTTAAATAACCACGTATAGGTGAATGCTCATCTTCATAGGAATGAGAGAACACACACACACACACACACACACACATATATATATATATATATATATATATATATATATATATATATATATGTATAATATCATACATATATATATATGTATATATATATATATATATATATATATATATATATATATGAGCGAATACCACGGGAAATGATAGACAGGAATCCAAGCGCTTTCGTCTTTATTCAGACATCGTCAAGGAGCTACTAAAGTACAATCGGAGAGGAAGGCCTCAGGTACAAACAAGATCAGGATACCAGATGGTTAATTATCAAAAGGGTAAAAATTAAAAGGGATAATCCAGGATTATCGGATATCACACGGTCACAAACTTAAACAGATTCTGACCCTAACCGAAATTACAAAGTATCTTTACAGTCCAAAACATGTAAAAACTGAATATATTAATTTTGTTGCTTATATTTATCTACAACTTTTTTCATTATGAAAGCATCAAGTTTAAATAAACCAAGACTTAAATTTAGAACATTTCTATTATTTGACTTGATAAAACAAGATTCAATGATATTCCTTTTAACTGTGTCATTACATGGGACTAAGGCTCTTGCTTGACTCCAGTTAATAGGATGGTCTAAATCTCTCATATGTACAAATAATGCATTCGATATTTGCCCAGTTCTCACAGAATATTGATGTTGCACCGCAATACGCCTCCCTACCTTACATGTATGGTTTAGTCAAGACACATAAAATCAATAACCCTATCAGACCAATCATTAGTTCAGTGGGCTCAGTTTCGTATAATTTATCTAAATGGCTTGTAAAAATTCTTACTCCTTTGGTAGGAAATATTTCTAACACGAATGTTTTAAAAACAATGTTGATTTTATAAACAAATTGAATAGTTTAAATTTTGAATTATGATTTTAATATGGTTAGTTTTGATGTTGTCTCTTTATTTACAAAAGGGCCTGTAGATGACTTACTTGAATATTTGGAAGAGGAATTAGAGCGTCATGACATTCCCTTAAGTGTAGAAAATCTCATTAGTCTCATAAGGTTATGTATCAAAGATAGTAAATTTTGTTTCAATGGGGAATTTTTTGTACAAAAGTTTGGCATGGCCATGGGTAATCCCTTATCTCCTGTCCTTAGCAATATTTACATGGAATGTTTTGAGACAAAACTCTTACCAAGAATTTTGCCCCAAAAAGTTATTTGGTTTAGATACGTGGATGATATCTTCTGTATTTGGCCAGTTCACGAAAACCTCCAGGAATTCCTTAATAATCTCAATAATTTAGTCCCTTCTATAAAATTTACTGTAGAGGAAGAAAGAAATTGTAATTTGAATTTTCTTGATGTAACTGTCCATAGAAATGATAGAAATTTCACCTTTTCAGTCTTTCGAAAATCAACTAATATTGCCTCTTTTGTTCATTACTACTCCAATCACCATCAAAATGTTAAATTCTCTGTTTTTTCTGGGATGTTCCTAAGGGCTTTACGTGTCTGTAGCCCGCAGTTTATTGACGCTGAAATTAAAACTATTTATGATATTGCATTGAAACTTAAATACCCAAGGACTTTTGTAGATGTGGCATGGAAAAGAGCTAGAAAAACATTTTATTCAACTAATGACAAACTTGAATTTAGTAAGCATAACATTCTAAAATTACCTTATGATGAAAGGTTTTTAGATATTCCTAGAATTTTAAAGCTTTTTAACATAAATGTTGTTTTCAGTAATATTAATGTCAAGAGTTTAGTAATCAAAAATTCTCCTAAAGATCTTCCAGGCTGCATATATGAAATTCCTTGCAAAAAGTGTGATAAAATCTATTACGGACAGACTGGCAAATCTCTTTCACAGCGTCTTAAGCAACATCAATATTCTGTGAGAACTGGGCAAATATCGAATGCATTATTTGTACATATGAGAGATTTTAGACCATCCTATTAACTGGAGTCAAGCAAGAGCCTTAGTCCCATGTAATGACACAGTTAAAAGGAATATCATTGAATCTTGTTTCATCAAGTCAAATAATAGAAATGTTCTAAATTTAAGTCTTGGTTTATTTAAACTTGATGCTTTCATAATGAAAAAAGTTGTAGATAAATATAAGCAACAAAATTAATATATTCAGTTTTTACATGTTTTTTGGACTGTAAAGATACTTTGTAATTTCGGTTAGGGTCAGAATCTGTTTAAGTTTGTGACCGTGTGATATCCGATAATCCTGGATTATCCCTTTTAATTTTTACCCTTTTGATAATTAACCATCTGGTATTCCTGATCTTGTTTGTACCTGAGGCCTTCCTCTCCGATTGTACTTTAGTAGCTCCTTGACGATGTCTGAATAAAGACGAAAGCGCTTGGATTCCTGTCTATCATTTCCCGTGGTATTCGCTTATTTATGAAGTCACGTGCATCTACTGTGATTTTTTAAGCATATAAATATATATAGATATATATATTATATAATATATATATATATATGTACAGAAACAGGGCGAAGACAGTACAATGGACAACAAAAATATCAATACAACTTGCGAGTGAACTTATATAGTCAAGTGAAGACTACCATTAATTCACAGAGCAAATAACGGAATATTTATGAAAACAAAAAATAACAGAAAGAAATGTCAATGGAATATCAAAACTCTTAACACAATGTAACAGCCCTCAAGTGCAAGGCACAAAAATGGCAAGGAAAATAATGTTATAAATTACTGCTATCACAGTATACATGATAATATACTGCGTGATGGATCATCAAAAAAAGAATCCTCTCTCTCTCTCTCTCTCTCTCTCTCTCTCTCTCTCTCTCTCTCTCTCTCTCTCTCTCTCTCTCTCTCTCTCTCTCTCTCTCTGAGGCAAGAGCTGTCTTTGAAAAAATTGTAATGCATTGGATTTGTACATTTTGCTACTCTCTCTCTCTCTGTCTCTCTCTCTCAGGTAAGCAGGCTTAGTGTAAACTGTAATACACTGGATTTGTACATTTTGCTATTTCTGTCTTTGTCTCTGTCTCTGTCTCTCTCTCTTAGGTAAGCTGTCTTTGTGTAAATTGTATTGCATTGGATTTGTACATTTTGCTTCTCTCTCTCTCTCTCTCTCTCTCTCTCTCTCTCAATGACAGAAACGATAAAGCATAAACCTAATTACTGTATTAAACAAAGTTCATAGGATAAAGAGGGAGAGAAAAAACATTCTAACCCAACGAATATATTTCCTCTTGATCTACAACAAGATCAAAACAAGCACAGACCAGCAAAATTTTTAGGGAGAAAGCGCCTTGAATCGGGCCCCCACCCTCACCCCCACCCCGCACCAACCTGAATGGCAAAACAAGAGGGAAGAAAGAACGAAGGGCGGAAAGAAAGCGAGAGAGAATAGAAACAGGCAGTCAGTCAAGATACCATAAGAATGTGTAAATAAACAAGACTCATTATCTCCGAACCGTTGACTTCATACGTAGACCATATACGCCATCTCTCCGCGTCTCCTGATTAATAGGTTTCGTGCGATGGGCATGGCCAAGAGAAAGATCTGCTGGAATGAAAGATCTCTCTCTCTCTCTCTCTCTCAGCAACGCGTTTGGCGAGGATAGGTACTGCAGGCAGATTGTAATTAGTAAGGCGACAGGCATATGTTACTAAGTTGGCTGTTTTGAAAACACCTCTCTCTCTCTCTCTCTCTCTCTCTCTCTCTCTCTCTCTCTCTCTATCTATATATATATATATATATATATATATATATATATATATATATCTATATATATATACATATATATATATATATATATATATATATATATATATATATATATATATACTGTTACCAGATTCAACTAGCCTCTTTTTTTCCAGATACATAATACATATGTAATTGTGTTAGCTACAATGCCTTGGATCCAAGTGCAAGAAATATGAAGTGATTATAATGTGAATATATATATATATATATATATATATATATATATATATATATATATATATATATACAATATATTCAACTTTGGTGTGGTTCTCTTAATAGTATTGGCTACTGATGTTAGCCTAGTATACACGTGCCCAGCAAAAACACCAAAGTCGAGTAGCTACCAGGTACTACATGAACAGGGAAAGCCAAATAAGACACTTGGGGAACTATTATAGTCTTATAAGCAACTTAAATTGTCACCTCAGAGGACGATACTTTTGCAGTATGGTGCATTGGAAATAGAATATGTTATTTGGGTCAAAGGCCATGCCCTGGGACCTACGAGGTCATTCAGCGCTGAAAATAATGTTGAAACAATTGTTTAGGTTTGAGGAAAGTAAGATGGAGGAAAGTGAACATGAACGGAGGTACAGTAAAAGGAATGGAAGGGGGTAATTGTGTACTGAAAACTGTTTCTAACCTTATCATACAGTTGAGAAAAAAATAGGAAACTATCGTATATTAATTAAGATATAAATTACAAATTCATGTATATATATATATATATATATATATATATTAATATATATATATATATATATATATATATATATATATATAATATATAACAGTTATTCTATCCCAGTATAACTGTTATATCCACTTACGAGGATATAAGAAAAAACTCGATAACCTTGGATAAAATCAAACGCAAGATAAACCAGTATTAAAGTTTATCTTTACTTTTAATACGCAATTGATCGTAACGAATTTACAACACTTTGCTTTTGAAGGCCAGATTACGATTAGAGAGAGAGAGAGAGAGAGAGAGAGAGAGAGAGGCATCTTGTGACCTTTCAGATGACGAATTTCTGAAAGTTAATTACCCGTGACACCTGGACATACCTGTAACGCATATGCTTAGTGCAACCGGATTGTTTCTTGTGACGTTGCTAGATCAGAGAGTCTCTCTCTCTCTCTCTCTCTCTCTCTCTCTCTCTCTCTCTCTCTCATCTTAATCTTGCCTGAAAGGAAAGTGGTGTATATTCGAGACAATTAATTACCCTATGACAGTCAGGTGATATTCTCTCTCTCTCTCTCTCTCTCTCTCTCTCTCTCTCTCTCATATATATGTATATATATATATATATATATATATATATATATATATATATGCATATATATATATATATATATCTAAACTATATATATTATACACACACACACACATATATATATATATATATATATATATATATATATATATATATATATATATATACTATATATATATACATTTGGCCCTTAAATAGGTAGCTGCAGAATTGTCACTGTTGAAAGTTTTACAAACAAAATATTGGAAAAGTTACGAAGGCTCCACATTCAACACACTGCCAGGCACGTTATAACTTAATCAGTTCACTGGTATACTAAGAATAAATTACTTTATTATTACGGAGGGGGCGATACTTTCACTTTGTGAGTGATAGTCGAGTGAGTGTAAGTTGGCCTGCGATATATCTCAGGTCAACATAGGTCACATGGGATTTAATGTTCTCATATACGTACACACACACACACATATACGTTATATATATATATATATATATATATATATATATATAAATATATGTAGTATGTATATAATCATGAAATATATATTTATAAGTATATATGCATATATACCTACATAAATATACATATATATGAATAATATATAAACACATAGACAGCTGTGTGTGAGGTTCTACACGATAAGTGACAATGAGACGCATAAAGAGAGGAATATTGCGTTTATATTATAACGCAAAAGAATAATTACAGCGGGAAATACCGCGAAAAAATAAATTAACTCCCAACTTTAAGTACATAATCTTTCACTGGAAATATGTATCGCTTCAAAGCAGCACCTACATTTATAGATACACGAATCCTTCCGAGGGCTAAAAGAGAGAGAGAGAGAGAGAGAGAGAGAGAGAGAGAGAGAGCAATAAAGGAGGAATTAGTGACAGGCGGGGGATATGCTTCAACCTAATTGTCCACGCCCATTACAACGATGGGAGGAGGAGGAGGAAGAGAAAGAGGAGGAGTAGGAGAAGGAGGAATTACTGGCCTTCTTTTATCTAGGATTACACTGATCGTGTTTTTGTGAACCGCTCTCTTCGCCTGGCTAGAAGATATTATTGCCTATTGGCTATATCCTCTCTCTCTCTCTCTCTCTCTCTCTCTCTCTCTCTCTCTCTCTCTCTCTCTCAGGTTTAGCTGGATCAGGGGTATCTTATCTTCTTATAGGATGCAGGAACGTCTCTCTCTCTCTCTCTCTCTCTCTCTCTCTCTCTCTCTCTCTCTCTCTCTCTCTCAGTTTTAGCTAGATCAGGGGCATCATGTTGATTTATAACTGGAATTAGACAATTTAACCATTGCTGAGAATTCTCCGAAATTTCCACGAAAAAAAAAAATAGCTAAAAAAAAAAAAAAAAGTATTCCCCGATAATAAAATCTCATTTTATTTTAAAATTAGGTACAAGATATTAATGGGGTTGATAAGTTATAATTGCACAGAATGCATATTATAGGCACTTTCAGAAAAAGATAGAACTCAATAAGATACCATACGACGTATGGTTAAGTTAAGTATATCTTAGTTTTACCAGACCACTGAGCTGATTAACAGCTCTCCTACGGCTGGCCCGAAGGATTAGATACTTTTACGTGGCTAGGAACCAATTGGTTACCTAGCAACGGGACCTACAGCTTATTGTGGGATCCGAACGACATTATATCGAGAAATGAATTTCTATCATCAGAAATAAATTCCTCTGATTCCGCGTTGGCCGAGCCGAGGATTGAACTTCGGACCACCAGATTGATAGCCGAGCGCGAAAACCATTCGTCCAACGAGGAACTACGATGTATATGATAATTATACCTGATGTCTGTTACGTGAAGAGTAAGAAGAAGGATATAGTAAGTAATAAAATAATAGATTTCTATAGCTTTTCCATTTCAGTTGTTCCTTTGCAATCAATATTTCGTATTGCTTTCAATAGATCAACGATTCATCTTGTAAAGGTCTTAAACTACGATGATCTGCTGATGAGCCAGAAACAAATAAATTAAGTAAAGTCAAGTTAAAGAAGTTGGACAGCAGCCAGGTTGGTGGAGAACGAGAGGCCCATAAGTACTGCCTACAGTGAAACGCACGAGGCATACCGTAGGAGCTATATAACCCCGCGACCCCATCCCCTACAAGATCGACGGTGCGCCATAGAGGCAGCATCAGCCCACTAAAGACCGGAATCCTGAACGACCCTCTATCTCAAGTTGCACACTTCAATGATCAAGTTGCCCCGTCATGCATGACCTTAGGGTTCTAGTTTTTCCCCCTGACTGACATCGTGACGTCACAACCTTCGCTTCGCCGGACGCTTGAACCTCTGGTTCCTCAACGCTTCGACAGGTCTTCCAAATGTTATCGGGTGGCAGTGAAATGTGTCGCTTTTTGTTAGGGCATCATAAAGCATGGAAGGTTGAAGATACCCATTCGGGCATGGCCACTCTTCACACTTCACCAAACGGACGTATAGACCGGCGTCAGTCACCTGTAGATGATGCGACGCTATCCAGTTAAAGTAGCTATAACTAACGCAGGGCTAAAGGTATACTTATGAGATAGTTTCTAGACCGGCGTCAGTAACCTATAGATGATGTGACGCTAGCCAGTTTTAGTGACTACGACGCAGACCTAAAGGTATACTTACGAGATAGATTCGTGTGAAATGTATTGTCAAAGAGTAGATAAACTTATAATGGCCAAGGTAAGGCAAAAATGATGACAAAATCGCCAAGTTACAAAGGTGTTGCATTATATCCACTGTATTGTAAAGTTCACTGATTGACAATTTATTAAAAAAAATGGTGATCCTAAATATAAATAACATGAAAAATAGCAATTATTACTAGAATATCTAGAACAAGATGATTACGAAAACAATATTAGGGAATAAGAAAGAAACAAGGAAATTCTATATATCCAGTTAATCTGGAACAAGAACAGTTAAAAAAAAAAAAGGAAATTCATAACTGTAAGTATAAAAATACTAGCAAACTTAGAAACAAAATCAACTATCTCGTATAATACCAACAAGATACTTCGATAACATATAACCCAAGAAGAGAATTTTCCTTTCCCAGCCATTGTAAATACATCAGACGAAACTGAAAAGACCCCAGCAGGTCAAGGTCAGGTCAGGTCAAACTTCGAACATTTAAGGGTCAGTTAGTTTACGGCACCTTTGTAAGGAACCCTTCCTCCCCCTCCCCCCCCCACCTATTACTACCCTAATACAGTTCTTGCATTTGAGTAACTTACTTACATTTTACATTTTAATGTATGCATTTACTAATTTGACTTATTTTTAATATCTTTCTGCATTTTAAAATTAACTTCCGTTATTTGGTAGCTTGAGTTTGAAGTCGGTGGCCCCTGTGTGGACTTGTTCCATATCAATAGGGTTCATCTTCTGAATAATAATAATAATAATAATAATAATAAGAATAATAATAATAATATAATAATAATAATAATAATAATATAAGCAGGAAAGCACCTTCTGGGAAACATGTCTTATTGAAAAGAATGGCGGAATTAACCGAATTTACCTTATAAAGAATTTTCCCTATTTTTCGGATAATTCGTTTCTCATAATCAGCGAGACTGCTAAATTATTGGCCTCTATTCATGGTGATAACCTGGTATTTTGAATGTCAAGAACTGGTATATCTTCGGTATTATCAATACTAAAAATATATGGAATATATATACTAACTGTATGTAAGATATAACCTGGAGACTAACTGATTAACACCATGAATACAGGGTAATTAGGTACTTGGCAGTCTTGCTGATTATGAGAAACGGAGGATCAGAAAAATAGAAAAAATTCTTTAAAAGATAAATGTAGGTAATTATGCCATTCTTTTCAATACTACTACTACTAACAATAATACCTTCTGCTACTTCTTTCAAATGAACACCATACTATTCTTTGGAAACTTGAATTTCAAGTCAACGGCCCTTGTGGTATGCTTGTTCCACAGCAATAGGGTTCATCTTCTGAATAATAACAATAATAATAATAATAATAATAATAATAATACCTTCTGTTACTTCTTTCCTCCTTAATACTCTTTGGCAGCTCGAATTTCAAGTTAACTGCCCCTGTGGTGAGCGTCTTCCATACGAGTTCATCTTTAGAATAATAATAATAATAATAATAATAATAATAATAATAATAATAATAATAATAATAATAGAGGATTAAGTCCCTGAGTCAAGCCGTCTTGCAGAGGTGGAAGCTCGCACTGCTCTTCGCGTGCGGACGCTGGAGACTGGGAGCGTAGTATTGGGAAGGTCATTGCCGATAGACAGGGGCACCTGATTGGCCCATCAGACAGAGCACCTGGGACACAATAAATACCGCCGAACGACCCCATTCTAATCAGTTCTCGCTCACCTTTCCTTGAAAATGAACCGATAATAATAATAATAATAATAATAATAATAATAATAATAATAATAATAATAATAATAATAATAATAATAATAACAGAGCACTGGGGCAATATCTGAAAACCAGTGAAGACGAGTGGCTAAAGAGTGCATGGGAAGAAGGACTAATAAAAGTAGACGAAGACCCACAAATATACAGAGACAGGAGAATGACAGACAGAACAGAGGACTGGCACAACAAACCAATGCACGGACAATACACGAGACAGACTAAAGAACTAGCCAGCGATGACACGTGGCAATGACTACAGAGGGGAGAGCTAAAGAAGGAAACTGAAGGAATGATAACAGCGGCACAAGATCAGGCCCTAAGAACCAGGTATGTTCAAAGAACGATAGACGTAAATAACATCTCTCCCATATGTAGGAAGTGCAATACGAAAAATGAAACCATAAACTACATAGCAAGCGAATGTCCGGCACTTGCACAGAACCAGTACAAAAAGAGGCATGATTCTGTGGCAAAAGCCCTCCACTGGAGCCTGTGCAAGAAAAATCAGCTACTTTGCAGTAATAAGTGGTACGAGCACCAACCTGAAGGAGTGATAGAAAACGATCAGGCAAAGATCCTCTGGGACTATGGTATCAGAACAGATAGGTGATACGCAAATAGACCAGACGTGACGTTGATTGACAAAATCAAGAAGAAAGTATCACTCATTGATGTGGCAATACCATGGGACACCAGAGTTGAAGAGAAAGAGAGGGAAAAAATGGATAAGTATCAAGATCTGAAAATAGAAATAAGAAGGATATGGGATATGCCAGTGGAAATTGTACCCATAATCATAGGAGCACTAGGCACGATCCCAAGAACCCTGAAAAGGAATCTAGAAAAACTAGGAGCTGAAGTAGCTCCAGGACTCATGCAGAAGAGTGTGATCCTAGAAACGGCGCACATAGTAAGAAAAGTAATGGACTCCTAAGGAGGCAGGATGCAACCCGGAACCCCACACTATAAATACCACCCAGTAGAATTGGAGGACTGTGATAGAGCAAAAAATAATAATAATAATAATAATAATAATAATAATAATAATAATAATAATAATAATAATAATAATAATAATAATAATAATAATAAAAGAAAGTGTGTGTGAGTAACAACCATCAGCGCGAGACAGAGGCGAGCTCGAAGTCACACGGAGCTGCTAAGGTTCTGCTATGGAGGACAAACTAACTTATGATGACCCTTGACCTCGAATAGAGAAAAAAAAAACTCGATTAAATGGGGTTACTACGTCCGTGTTTCGTCCATATAAGGTTTGAGAGCATTGTGGGTAATGAAGGAGTGTTTGAGATTTAGCCCTCTCCTCAGGTGAGGGCGGCAAGTTGGGAGGGCGGTGGGTGGGGTGGGGGTTGGTGGTTAGAAGTCATTACGACCTTAGATATAGTTAGATGTTTTATGGATAAGGTACTTGTGGCAAGGACATGCGATAACATTTATTGACGTTTTGAGTATGAAAACATATGTATATATATAGTATATATATATATATATATATATTATACTAGTATATATATATAGTATATATATATATATATAATATATATATATATATAATATATATCTATATATATATATATATATATATAAGACGTTTTCTATACTCGTAAATAATAAGCCACAGATACCTTTAAATATCCAATTCACTTTACCTCAACAATACCTTCCACCCAAGACGAACTGTCATTGATTAAAAGTGCTTCTCCACCAACCGGGATTCGAACTACGTTCTAATTTAGAAACGACCATCGACAGTGAAGTTGGCCGCTCGACCATCAAGAGAGAGATCTAAGTTTATATCGATTCTTGTGTTTAAAATATGAATCTCTAATTCAGGTTCCGTATTTAGAATCGATACCAACTCCTCTCTCCGCCATGTTTGTCATATTTTTTCATATTTGAATTTCAGTAGTTTTTGATCTATTGGTTATATTGGCCCTTGAAGTCACTCTTTGTTGATGAAAAGGTTTTATACACACACACACACACACACACACACACACATATATATATATATATATATATATATATATATATATATGATATATATATTATATATATATATATATATATATATATTATATATATATATATATATATATATATATATATATATATATATATTATATATAATGTATATAAATACATGTACATTATATAAATATATTAAATATAAACACATATATATAGTCAAATATATATAGTATATATATATATATATATTATATATATATATATCTATATATATACTATACTATATATATATATAATATATATATATATATTATATATATATACATACACCTAAGAGAGAGATCTGAGAGAGAGAGAGAGAGAGAGAGTATATAAATACACGCATATTATTTATTAAAATATATAAATATATATATACATATATCGTATAGGGTATATATTATATATATGTATATACACCTGAGAGAGAGAAAGTATATAAATACATGAATATTACATAAATAAATAAATATACATATATAGTGTAGATATATTATATGTGTATATACACCTTAGAGAGAGAGAGAGAGAGAGAGTCTAACAATAGAGGGTCAACTCAAAATCTCCCGTCTCAGAATACAGCTCTAGTTACGAGAGGCGATTTGACGAACGCGGCTTAAAAAAAGATAAATAAAAGTATCTGTCGAAGACGAGCAGAATATTATTCTATCCATCATACCTGATCGCCGTTCCCGTAATCGCTCTATCTGCGAAATTAAAGTAATTTACAATACTATTGTTATGATCGTCGCTCGGAAATTGTCCCGGATAAGACACTTAAAAAAAAGATATTCGTCCGAAAAAGTAGACTGCAGAGAGAGAGAGAGAGAGAGAGAGAGAGAGAGACGGGGGAGAGGGGGGCCTTTATATTAAGATGACATAAAGAAAAAAATGAGGGACGAAATAAAAGGGTCCAGATAAAAAGCGATAAACGCCGATAATGTGAGTCATTTGAGACCGAAATTAGGTCGTGGTATCTGGGATTCATCGCCATGTTTGCTTTGCAGGCTGCTATTTTGGCTCCGAGCTCTGTACGAAAAGAAGAAGAAGAAAAAGGAGAAGAAGGAGAAGAAGAAGAAGAAGAAGAAGAAGACTAAGAAGAAGAAGAAGAAGGAGGAGAAGAGGAGTAATAAGAAGTAGAAGAAGAAGAAGGAAAACCGGTGCCTCGGACGAACGAACCGTATCATCTCGTTCATCGACGGGACTAACAAGAAATCTTTATCGGTTCAAAAGTATATTTGCTTTATAATAGTCTATAGAGCTCCCACGATCATTGCCGCCTGATAATCATGAAAAGAGAGAGAGAGAGAGAGAGAGAGAGAGAGAGAGATTCCTTCCTGAAACTAGTCCCCCTGTACCCTACCATTATGTCATCATGACAATTTTGAAGCCATATGGCAGAGGCGGGCTATGAGAGGAGGGTGCAAAAATACTCACAAAATACAGCGATGACCAGTTTGATAAAACACACACTCGCATGAAATTGCACCCTTCCTTTCAGTGAGAGAGAGAGAGAGAGAGAGTGGGGAAAAAAAGGACACGAGAAGAGATGTAGAAGGCGCGTTCAGCTGTGTACCAACGGCGAACGCTAACTACTAGTTGACAGTTTGGCGAAACGCATTGCATTTTTAAGTTCGGTTCGAAAGGACACCATGAAGGTGAACTATGGTTTTCGAGTTTTCGCTTACTCGGGGAGTAAGCCTACAAACTACTTTGTTGTTGTTGTTGTTGTTACTGTTCTTGTTATGGGGGGCGGGGGTTAGGAAAGCCTAAAAAGGTCTCAAACAGGCGTTTACCTTTGAGTTAGATATACAGGAATTTTAGGATATGATAATTATGATTTATTTATTAGAATGAAAACGTAAAAAATAAATCATGCACATGTTAAACAATACAGAAGTCATCAACTTGTATCCAAGCTGTTTGTGAAGTCACTAACTTATTGGCAACCTGTTTGTGAACTTGCTAACTTATTTCCAACCTGTTTGAGAAGTTGTCAACTTGTTATCAACCTATTTGGGAAGTTGCTAACTTATTTCCATCTTGTCTGAGAAGTTGTCAATTTGTTTCCAAGTTTGTGAAGTCATCAACTTTGTTTCCAATATGTTGGTGAAGTAGTCAACTTGTTACCAACCTTTGTGAAGTCGCTAACTTATCTCCAACCTGTTTTTAAGTCATTAACTTCTTTCCAACTTGTATGTGAAGTCAGTAACATGTTTCAAACATGCTTGTGAAGTCATAAACTTGTGTCCAACATGGTCATGAAGTCATAAACTTGTTTCCAAAATGTTTGTGTATTCAACTTGTTTCCTATGTGTTTGTGAATTCAACTTGTTTACAACATGTTTGTGAAGTATACACTTTTTCCAACATATTTGTGAAATCAATTTGTTTCCTACATGTACATGAAGTCACAAACTTGTTTCCAACCTGTACATGAAGTCAGTAACATGTTTCCAGTATGTTTGTGACATCATAAATTTGTTTCCTACATGTACGTGAAGCCAGTAAGATGTTTACAATACGTTTGTGAAGTCTTAAACTTGTTTCCAACATGTTGGTGTTGTCAACATGTTTGTGGGAAGTTGTCAACATGTTAGTAGGAAGTCATCAACTTGTTCACAACGCATCTCCAGTCGCAGCATAAAACTACTCTGCCACTCTGGGAATCGCCCTGAACGCAACCGAAGACCCAAGATGATGATGATGGCGCGTCCCGTCCCGTCAGAGACGAGAGAAGACAGCAGCCACCAAGCGTACAATTGAGGTGTTTATCAGGTGAAGATCTCCTCAGCTTCGGCGTCATGATTGTGTTTCTATTCTTTTTTTCGCCTTCTTCTTCTTCCCCTCTAGTTCTCTTTCTTGTTCTCTAAATGTTTTTGTCAGATTCAAAGGGGCTGATGGGTTGATGATGGGGCTCATATTTTATGGCGGCCAACAAGGTGGTGATTTGGGGAGGGGCCAATTCTCTGCTCTTGGGGTGGTTACACTTACACCTTATTTTCTTCTTGCTGGTCTTTTGATATCTTATCTCGGCACAGTTTTCATTACCCTTCTGCTGCTGCTGCTGCTGCTCTCTCTCTCTCTCTCTCTCTCTCTCTCTCTCTCTCTCTCTCTCTCTCTACTTAATTGGATTAGAGGTTGCATTGAAGCAAGCAGAGGGATCGTACAATACGGATGAACTCTAGAGGAATTTGTAACACTAAAGTTTGCTGGAAGATTATTAAATGATTTTTATCTGGACAAACAAAACAGGCTTAAGTATATTTGCGGGGGAATAATACCATCATTAGTGATAATTGATACTCTTTGATAATGATACTTTTCTGGTTAGTCACCTCGTCACCTCCAAAGAGGAGTTTCAAAAATACAAAAAAAAAAAGGAACACTGAAAACAAAAGAGTTTGCTGGAGGATTATTAAATGTTTTTTTTATCCGGACCAACAAAGCTTAAGTATATCGGAGAGGGGAATAATACAATCAGTAGTGATAAATGATACTCTGTGATAATGATACTTTTGTGGTTAGTCACCTCCAAAGAGGAGTTGCAAAAATACAAAAAAAGGGACCCAGTTATCATCTAAAATTGAACTGTTATACATCAGATAACAAATGAAACATTCCTAATAGAAATGACAAATGTCTCCAATCAAGATTGGCCACGCCCACTTATCCCTGGGTTACCAATCAATCATTGGCTCTTAGCGGCTTTTCCCCCACCCCCCACCACCCATGAAATGACCTTACGACAATAAAACAAATAATTATTTGAACAACTTCCTTATTAACAATATAGCGATGACACCGTCCGAAACCATCTGAATTTAACTAACTGATTTACGGAGTAACTGTCCCATTTTGAGCTAAATAAATATAAATAGAAACAGAAATTCACCCGAACATTAATTCAGTCTGAGGAATTATTCATTCTGTCCGACTGAATCTGGCCTTTCGATAATCTTCAACATTTCTCATCTTGTCGTAGGAGAGAGAGAGAGAGAGAGAGAGAGAGAGAGAGAGAGAGAGAGAGAGAAATTATTCACTCCACCTCATTTTGTCCTTCCATAATCTTCAGCAGTTTCCAGCTTGTTACAGGAAACGTTAGGAGAGAGAGAGAGAGAGAGAGAGAGAGAGAGAGAGAGAGAGAGAGAGAGAGAGAGAGAGATTAGAGCATACGTAATGTTTAGTGCATGAAGTGCTTTACACAGATTACGTAATAATAGTAAATTGCTACTGATTACAGTATCCTGTTCTTACCTGTAACAAATTGTTACTTGATCAGCTGCTATATTATTTCCCAATCCTAACGAGAGAGAGAGAGAGAGAGAGAGAGAGAGAGAGAGAGAGAGTAGCAACGGATACAATATATTTCATTTACATATTTTTTTTTTTTACATATTTTTACATGTTCTCTGATTACTTATTACACGCTGATTCCATAAAAGAAAATTAATACATATATTTCACCATTCTTAAGATACTTACACATTCAGAAGCAAAAATAAACAAACATTAAATATATATATATATATAATATATATATATATATATATATATATATATATATATATATCAATCAGGCGTTGACTGAAGGAAACAGGCCAATCTACATAGTTCTTTATTCCAACGTTTCGTAATAACATTTATTACATCTTCTGGGAATCTGTCAATTAATTAAAATAATAATATTATAAAACAATCTTAAATTTACTAAAAATTGAAAAAATCGTAAAAAGACTAAAATTTACTAAAATATACAATTACAAAAAATTATTAATTAAAAGCTGCAACTGCCAACCAACCTTAAGTTAAGAGAGAGGAAGACTGAATGATAGGAGACAACAAAAGAGGAGACGTTAACTAAGGTACAGTTGGATGGAGGAGGTTTGGGTATTCAACTGGG
Source organism: Macrobrachium nipponense (assembly GCF_015104395.2). Lineage (NCBI taxonomy): Eukaryota > Metazoa > Arthropoda > Malacostraca > Decapoda > Palaemonidae > Macrobrachium > Macrobrachium nipponense. The sequence goes on from NC_087208.1 coordinate 54,467,339, forward strand.
GAATCAGCTGCTTAATGAGTAACGACTCTAAAATGGGTAGTTCTTGGGGGGTTTGGTGTTTTGCCCTTATGATGCAAAAATCGTCTCTTTCGATTTGTGTTTTGCAGATTTTTGCATGGTTCCTGATATTTGAATGTTCAGGCTTGGAGAGCCTACTTCCTGTTCGGAAACTTATTCCACGATGAGAATCGATTCTGACCTTCAGTAACCTCTTCGTAGATCCCACGTAAGTCCCAGAGTTACACTTTGGGCAAGTATATTTATATACTACATTTGAGGTCAAGAAGGGACTCAATCGATCTTAATATTTAAAGAAAGACCCAATTGTTAATGGATTTTTTGGTATTAGTTTAATACTGACTGCACCATAATGTTTTTCCATAATCTGGGTAAACCTTTTTCTGAAGGAGTCATCATGTAAAAATGGAAATTTTGCATAAATGACTAACTTTGGTACCGTGATAAATGTTTTTGTATTGTTATAAAACTGCTTATTAAGAAAACTCCGAAGCCTCTTATAAAATAGCTTTTGAGGGAAGCAATTATTTTTAAAATACTCCAATAGGTAATTTATTTCCTGATTGAAGGAATGCCAGTTTGATGTAATATAAAATGCCCTATGTATAAGAGTTGACAATGAATTAAGGTTAAAATTATAAAAACATGAGCTGTAATAATTAGATCCTAGACCTGTAAATTTTTTCTTCCTAAAAACAGAAGTGTTAAAAGAACCATTCTCTCGTGTAACAAGTACATCTAAAAAAGCCAGTTGACTATTTTCCTCTCTTTCGACCGTAAACTTAATATTGTTATGTTGGGAATTAACATACGATAAGAAAGAGTCAATATCAGAGTTTCTCTTGAATAATGCGAATGTGTCATCCACATACCTCACGTAAAAAATAGGGTGAAACCTTAGAGGACAATCATCAAGCATGCGCTCCTCCAGGGAGGACATGAAGATGTTAGCGAATGTCGGGCCCAAAGGAGAGCCCATGGCTACACCGTCTGTTTGTTTAAAAAGTTTACCATAAAAAACAAAGGCAGTGTCCCGCACTGCTAATTCTAAAAATGTTTTAAAATGAGACCGGTTAAAATTGCTAAAAACAGAATCGGGTTCAGGAAATAATTTATCTAATATGATGTCAATTGTTTCATCCACGGGGACATTTGTGAATAGAGATTCCACATCTAAACTGGCCATTAGTAAACCTGAGTCTTGTGATAAAATTTTGTCTTTAAAATGGTATGAGTTATTCAGAGTAAAATTATTTTTTGCTAGTGGTTCAAGTAAGGGTACCAAAAATTTAGCTAATTTATAATTAGGCGTATTGTAAGATGCCAGAATGGGCCTCAAAGGAGTATTGGGCTTATGTATTTTGGGCAGCCCATATAGAATTCCATATGATGATCCAGTCACAAACAAATCTTGATATGTGTTTTCATCAATGATTTTCTCAGCTTTTAGTGTTCGTAAAAACCTGTTTATTTTGTCTTCATTTTTAATAATATGATAATTTTAACAATTTAGCAATTTTAACCGGTCTCATTTTAAAACATTTTTAGAATTAGCAGTGCGGGACACTGCCTTTGTTTTTTATGGTAAACTTTTTAAACAAACGGACGGTGTAGCCATGGGCTCTCCTTTGGGCCCGACATTCATAACATCTTCATGTCCTCCCTAGAGGAGCGCATGCTTGATGATTGTCCTCTAAGGTTTCACCCTATTTTTTACGTGAGGTATGTGGATGACACATTCGCATTATTCAAGAGAAACTCTGATATTGACTCTTTCAAATTTAGTTTGATCACTTAAAATATTATGCATTTTATTTGTATAGTCAGTTTTTTCCAATATGACTGTCCCTTTTCCTTTGTCTGGTCTGGTGATTATGAGGTTTTCTTTACTTCCCAATTGTTTAAGCGTTTCATGATCTTCCTTTCTGAAAAAAGGAGTCCACCGTGTTTTCAATTTTCTAAAGGCACCCTGAGATAGTTCGAAGAGTTGTTTCTGAAGGTCACTTTTATTTACTTTGAAAGGTAATGCTAATAGTCTGTGAAAGATCGACTCTATTGGAAGAAAGAATTTGGTATAATTTGATCTATAGTTATGCAGGCAGAACTCCAACCCCAAAGATAGCAAGAACTCCTCACGTTTTGACAATACATGTTTTGAGAAGTTGAAAACAGTTACTCTCTCTTTAGCAAATCTTGGAATTATAATACCCAAACCTCTCAGTTTTCTAAAGTGTCTCTCCTGTACAACAGAAATAAAATTCATTGTCAACTCTTATACATAGGGCATTTTATATTACATCAAACTGGCATTCCTTCAATCAGGAAATAAATTACCTATTGGAATATTTTAAAAATAATTGCTTCCCTCAAAAGCTATTTTATAAGAGGCTTCGGAGTTTTCTTAATAAGCAGTTTTATAACAATACAAAAACATTTATCACGGTACCAAAGTTAGTCATTTATGCAAAATTTCCATTTTTACATGATGACTCCTTCAGAAAAAGGTTTACCCAGATTATGGAAAAACATTATGGTGCAGTCAGTATTAAACTAATACCAAAAAATCCATTAACAATTGGGTCTTTCTTTAAATATAAAGATCGATTGAGTCCCTTCTTAACCTCAAATGTAGTATATAATTATACTTGCCCAAAGTGTAACTCTGGGACTTACGTGGGATCTACGAAGAGGTTACTGAAGGTCAGAATCGATTCTCATCGTGGAATAAGTTTCCGAACAGGAAGTAGGCTCTCCAAGCCTGAACATTCAAATATCAGGAACCATGCAAAAATCTGCAAAACACAAATCGAAAGAGACGATTTTTGCATCATAGGGCAAACACTAAACCCCCAAGAACTACCCATTTTAGAGTCGTTACTCATTAAGCAGCTGATTCCCCAGTTGAATACCCAAACCTCCTCCATCCAACTGTACCTTAGTTAACGTGTCTCCTCTTTTGTTGTCTCCTATCATTCAGTCTTCCTCTCTCTTAACTTAAGGTTGGTTGGCGGTTGCAGCTTTTAAATAATAATTTTTTGTAATTGTATATTTTAGTAAATTTTAGTCTTTTTACGATTTTTTCAATTTTTAGTAAATTTAAGATTGTTTTATAATATTAATTTTAATTAATTGAACATCTTCAAATGTTATTACGAAACGTTGGAATAAATAACTAGTAGATTGGCCTGTTTCCTTCAGTCAACGCCTGATTTGATGTATTCCTTGGTCGTCACCTGCCTGCCCCTTGGTTGTATATATATATATATATATATATATATATATATATATATATATATATATATATATATATATATATATATATATATACATCTATATATATATATATATATATATATATATATATATATTATATATATATATATATATCTAAATATCATAAGTTGCTTGTCAATCACAGATGTATTTTCCTTGTAACTAAGAAGCATAACAAAATACTACGATCAAGTACCAGTGCTTTAGAATTGAGATATTGCTTGCAAATCATTACACTTTTGACATAGCTCTCTCTCTCTGATGATGATGTTACACACATTCACAGGCAAATACACAATATACAGGGTGTCCATAAAGTCCTGGTACCATTACAAGCAATAAATATTTGAAATAGTACTGGGACTTTATGGACAGCTGTATGTATGTGTATATATATATATATATATATATATATATATATATATATATATATATATACTATTATATATCTATATATTACCAAGGTTCCAACCTCGGTAATCTTAAAAGGTTGGTAGCTATGACCGTGTAGCACCGAGGCACAGAAATGACATCCGTTCTCTCTCTCTCCAACAACCCCACCCCGCTCTCTCTCTCTCTCTCGACAACACCCCTCTCTCTCTCTCTCTATTACCTAAGGCAATTAAATCAGACTCGAGAACTACAAAAATACATTTATTTAAGAGCAAAGCATTAGCTCAATAAATCAGGTTCTTAACAAAATGATTAAATGAAAGGTTGAACTCAGATATCCCACTCCATCCCTCTTCTACAATAACCAACATTACTTTAGCCATAAAACTAGGAAAGTCATAGCACAGTCTAGTACACCACGGTACATCAGTTAAGTTCCCATTTCTAAATATCAGATCAGTTCCCCTTTGTCTCAGAACCGCCTATAAGAGGACAGGAGAACACATCGATAAGCAAAAGATTATAAAGGAAAATAAAAAGGTCAAATGAAATAGAACGTCTCTGAAACAAATATTCAAAATACAGTCAAGCCACACTTTTGGCCAAAGAATAAGTATGCTTACCCATTCAACACAGATTTCGCACACTTCACCAAAAATACAGTTGAAGGACCTATCTTGGCCCTTTGCCGACTCTGCAGTGATCTCCCCTTTTGGCTAATTTACTTTCTCATTATGTAGGGAAGAAGCTTGCACGCACACGCACACAAGACACTCCCAATAAGTGTCGTCACTAACTTCGTCACAAGATCATGACATCATTATACAGAACATTGTTCACGCCCAAGAAACAGCCTCAAACCAGATTCAGGAAGCATATCTGCATTCGCCCATGCATAGAAACAGGACGTGGTCTGTTCTGCTTAGGCAGCGACTTTCGGCATCGCGCCACCCGAGGAAGATGCGCCAGCACTTCCAAAGCTGAGCTGTCTTGTCACTTTAGGTCACTGTTTCCAAGGAGAAGCTAAATTGATGATCCCTACATTTTAAAAATGTCACAGCCCATCGCGTCCTTTCACTCAGAAAGAAAAGATACAAATCGCATTCACAACGGTGTCTTAATTATATTGTCAATTACTCCTTATTGCATATATATATATATATATATATATATATATATATATATATATATATATTTACGTATGAGCCTGGCCTTGGAAGAACTACGATACGTAAACAGGAAAAGTTGAGGGAAAACAAGGTGAATTTACTTGAACTTACCGTAAAAAGGATTTATAGTGATAATTTACTCTAGAGGAAAGGTCGCCAGAAACTCAGCTAAATACTTTACAGCTATTTATTTACAAGAGGCCCTTACTGGCCTGGAGAAAAGTAAATGCAGCGTGTCCCCACGTTGGGACCCATATATCTCTCACAAATGGATAGCTGGCTAAAACGTGATTCATAAAAGCTGGTTTCATAATCGAGGGTAATGCAACACTTGCGGGCAGAGAGACTTGGCACGTGACTCAGGGAATCTGGAAAAAGGATCCCAGATTAAACAAGATAAAAGAAAAAAGGATTTCTTGCCCAAATTAGTATTAATTTGTTCTCTAACACTGGGGCAAAGGAACTCTAATGTTTCACTGAGGTATGCAATGACTTCATTTGTCTGGGACGATCACACAAGGGGAAGCATGCGGCCATGAGGCAGTGAGAGGAAACAAAGGGATGAGTTCTTTTTGGAATGGAAGTTTGAATTGGGAAAATGGGGATCAAATAGATAATAGGTTGTAAGGGACTGGCAATATGCTGTTTCACAAGACGTACCTGGATGCCGTGTTCAGTGGATCTTTGTAGAAAATGTGGCGCCCGGCTTTGTCTTAGGTCTGGGTCTCTTGGCGCGCCACTAACGCCATGGATAGGCCTAAATGGAAGGCAGGTGGTCGGACATCCGTCCGAGGTCACGTCTCGAGCCGACTGGGGCAGTTCGCAGGTGTCTTGCCTGGGTGTTGGGGGTCAGCTTAACCCCCCACGAGCAGGGCAAATCCTGGAAACAGAACATACAGCCAGCAGAGGGTTCACAGGAAAAAGAGCTTAAGATATAGGCCTAAGAAGTACCAGTCTGCCTACATCCTTCCCTTCGAGATACGTCCCTAAAGCTGACAAAAGACTATATTCTCCCTTCTCACAGGAAATTCTTAACCCTGGACGGCTAGCGTTGGTTTTCCGCCCAAATCAGCTGATATTTGGAGGAAGATGGCTGCCGTTTTACAAAGCAAAATAATTAATTAATTACTGGGTAGACGAAGAGATCTATAAACGTAACAATATATATATATATATATATATATATATATATATATATATATATATATATATATATATATATTTGCCAGCTAAAGTAGCGATAAAATCAACAGTTCCTAAATGACAATTTAAAAAAGTAAAAAATATTTATGTGCAAACATTTCCGCACCGAATATCTGTTCGGCCAATCACGAATAACTTGGTGATATTGGATGTGGGTATTTACCGACTACTAAAAAAATAAATAAATAAATAAATAAAAGTGTAAAAACATTTCAGCCAATCACGTTTAACTTTAAGTGATATCGGTTTATATTGGTTTATAAACACTTCAGCGACAAATTTCCATCCAGCCAATCACGATCAACTTGGTGACATCAGTTTTGGAAAATTACCGTAAAGAAAAAAATTAATAAATAAATACATAAAATAAAAAAAATACCGGTAGCGAATATTTACCGACAGCTCAGAAACACCCGAAGAAATAAATAAATAACAGATACCTCAATCCATCTAAACCTCATAAAACAAACAGAATGTCAAATGTAAAAGCCGAGGAAA
>NC_087208.1:54478892-54493892 GCF_015104395.2 Macrobrachium nipponense
CTGACTCTACTCGTCCAGACGAATCACCCGAGTGCACGAACCCTCCAGACAATTCACCTCAGAGCACGAAACCTCCAGACAATTCACCTGACTGCACGAACCCTCCAGACGATCCACCTGAGTGCATGAATCTTCCAGACGATTTACCTGAATGCTCTACTCCTCCAAATGACTCGCCAGAGGACTTCGCTCAGCCAGGTAGTGATACTCTCTCACTCACTCACACACGCACACACACACACACACAATTATAAAAGGTAACTGATAACTAATTTGGTTAAGTTCCAAACCACATGGCAAGTCTATCACCATTTATTAAACGTTTTCTTTTGTTATCAATCAGAGAGCTCTGCCTATCCAGACAGTCCACCCTGTGGCCAGAATCCTCAAGGAAGACTTCATAAGCTCCAAGAAGACATAGCACTTCAACGGTCCAGAGCAGCAGCTGGTCAGTTAGCTCAAGCTGAGCGCATGGTCAAACGTAGTCGTGTAGAACATGTCCCAGGTAATCCAGGAGATAACGTGACAATTCCCGTCCCGTTAGTTGATCGAGGAAAAGGTGATCCACGAAATGTTATCGGTGTTATCTTAGATCGTAACGAAAATGACGTGTATCAAATTGGCGTGAGAGATGGAATACTCAAGGGGCGCAACAGTAGGAGCCAATTTGATATTTGCAGCCAGCAACTGTATAGTATTGGTGAAGTGAGTGCAGACAAGGAGGTAGGACTACGTCAGGCAGTACAGCAATCATCTAGGTTTGGTGGTCAAGGTTATGCAAAGTGCAATACTGTATTCAAGAAACACTGTCAAACAAATCGCTGTAAATGTTACAAAGAAGTTTACAAGTGCAATAGTCAGTACCACTCTAGCTTGAGTTGTAAGAATAAAAACTAATATAATATTTAAAATGTCACATTTTATACTTTATTTCAAATTTTTATATATCGTTACATAGGTTTTAGAAAATAAAATTTTACTCAAGAACACGGTTTGTTTTTCTGTCAGTTCATTATTTCATATGAGTCAATATCTTAAGGAAATAGAGCTCTGAGCTCACACTGAGAGGGTCCCAGCTAGTTAAACACACACACACACACACACACACACACACACACACACACAGGACCTGGGTTCGTTCCTTGGCCGGGCGGGGTTGGGGATTTGTGACCCGTAGCAGGATCATTTCAGTCAATATGCCAAGAAAATCTATCAATATTTTAGTCACTTTATAAATTGTCTGCGATTTTTAGTTGATTTATAAACTGACTGGGTGAACCAGGCAATTCACAAACTACCTGAAAAAATCAGTCACTTTACAAATTTTCTGTGTTTAGATATTGACTGTAACATATATATATTTCTGACTCACTTCGGGATCGAACCCAGGCTCTTTTAACTGAAAGACCCGGGTTCGATCATCGTCATGTGAGACACAAGTTAATTTCTGTATCGCACGTGACTGTGTGGTCGTTAGTTCTATACAAGTGAGTGTTTGCATATATGTAAATATATGTAGACACATATATAAGTATACATACATATATATATTATATATATATACATACGTCTTTTTCAGCGCTACCTTATACCCCACAACGGGAAAATCAAATACGCTCACAAAATTACAAACATAGCACAGCTTCATTTCCTTCCTCTTTTAAGGATCATTCACCTTCAAAACATCTCAAAGAAAACAGCAACCATCAAGTCGAGAAAAGTTGTTAAAAGAGTGAAAAGTTAGAATGCGGACGGAGCTAGTAATTGCAGTCTTACTGTTCCCAAACACTATAATCACTACTTATAATAGATTAGCAACGCCAATTTCTTCTGAGTCATTTTTTTAAACATTTTTTTATTTTTTTTATTTTGCAATATGAACCGCATGATTCTTCAACTACTAAGCTTGGTGTGGAAATATCATGGTCAATATCCAGTGGTCAAGTGAGAGAGAGAGAGAGAGAGAGAGAGAGAGAGAGAGAGATTTTGGTAGGGTGAAATTTGGGGGGTTGTGGTGTAGCCTGGTGTGGAAATATAATGCTTAATTTTCAGCGAAAAAGTATGTGAGAGAGAGAGAGAGAGGTGGGAAGGGAAAGTGGGGGAGTTATTCATGACTATCAAAAACGCGTCGTGTAAGCAACAACAACAACTAAACGCATGCATGCATGTATGTATGCAAGCAATCAAATAGTCTTAAGAAGTTTATACAGTATTATGGTTTGCATGAAAAGGTGCATCTTCTGATACAAGAGGTCTTATTTTAATAGAATGCCCAGTTCTTCATGATGCCTTTAAAACGTAATGATTGTATAAGGTACATACACATAATACAAGAAGGTCTATTCTATTGAAATATCCTGCAATTTAAGACGTCTTTAATTTTACAATATAATACATGGTTTCTGTAGGTAGAACATACATTGTATTAAATATTTTGCCAAGATAGTTTGCAGGTGAGTGTGAAAACCCAATCTTTCAGATATTTTTTTCAGTAATGCCAAAGAAGAAGAAGAAGAAGAAGAAGAAAAGAGCTTACAATTCAAGAAAATTAGAGATAAAAAATCAACCTCCATATCTCCCCGGTAATGCCAAGAATTTATTTTTTTTTTTAGATATCACAAAAATCAACCTCCACTATTCCCAGTAATTCAATAAAATAAAAAACGATTATAATAAAAAAAAAAAAAATTTTAAAAATCAACTGCCAAAAAAAACAATAAAAAATCAACCTCCATATTTCCCCCGTAATGTCAAGAAAAAAAAAAAGCTAAAAAAAATAAATTTAAATCACAAAAAAATTCAACCTTCGTATTTCCCCAGTAATACCAAGAAAAAACTAAAAAGAAGAAGAAAAAAATAAAAATCAACCTCCGATGACGTAACGTCTCTCGTCCAAAGACGCAGTTTCCACCAGAGTAACATTGGAGCTTATTCATGAGAGAACTATCCGGCCGAACTCCCATGCCCAAAATAGGCACCGTGAATGCCCTGCAACTTACAATGCATCACCGAGGTACTGTGTGTAGGGTATGCACTTTTGCCTCCCTTTGAAAGACTTGTGTAGAAGCGTTGCTTACGTGAGCCTTAAAAGTAACCGTAAAAATTATATAATAATAATAATAATAATAATAATAATAATAATAATAATAATAATAATAATAATAATAATAATAATAATAATAATAATAAATAATAATAAATAAATAAATAAATAAATAAATAAATTAAAGTTTAGTGTTCTTTGGGTATCGAAATGCTTCGCGAATCTCTCTAGTAAAATAAAAAAGGGAGGTATTGAGCTCTATTAAGTCATTAAAAATGAACTGATAACTTGAACTTTATCTAAGGGTAGTAAGAAAATGAAATGATAACTCTAGCCTTATCTAGGGTAATAAAAATGAACTGATAAAGGAAATGACCTTACATATAATTTAAGCTTTGTCTAGTGTATAAAAATTGACTGACAGCTTAAGATTTACCAAGGAGTATTAAAATGTGCTGATAACTTAAGCTTTATCTAGGGGTACTGAAATAAAAAGATAACTTTAGCTTTATCTAAGGGTACTGAAAATGAACTGATTACTTAGGCTTTATCTAGGATTACTAGAAATGAACTCATAACTTGAGCTTTATCTAGGGGTACTAAAAATGAACTGATAACTTAAGCTTTATCTAGGGCACTAAAAACGAACTGATAACCTTTATCGGAATATCGCTATGAATTGCCAGATTTAGTAAAAGATTCTTGCAAGTCTGGCTAAAGTAATTCTCGAAAGGTCAGTCAGTATCAAGGACTTAGTTGAAAGTTATTAAAGGTTCCTCACGGATATGGTTCAAGAACAGCATAGCATTTACCAAGGACATAGGATATGCAGTGATCTGCTTCTGAAGCGGTATCGCTACGACCCAATGAAATTAGGTAGCCCAGATTTGAAGGCGAGAAAACATAGACTTGACTCGAAGTGGGGAGATAGACCCAAGGTCCAAAGAGTATAGGAGGTCTTGAAGTCTCCAAGAATGTAGATTATTACTTACTGGAGAGCAGCAATGAAGTCTCCAGGAATATGGATAACTATTTACTGTAGAGAACCGCTGACCCAAAATAAGCGTCTTCTGTGTAGGTCGAGAGCATGACGTCAACTCAACCTCGCCTTAGGCTACCACGAGGAAGGTCCTTAATTAATCCAATGGACAACAGCAGAAATACTATAGTGTTTGTGGATGCTTTGCATCTAGTTAAGCTTTTAAGAAATAATTCTCTTGACCATGGATTCATATTGCCAGATGGTACAGTTGCCTCAAAGTGTTCCTTTACCCCGTCCCCTTTTGTTTCAAGATAATGGTCTGGTAACACAGCAATGAAGCCTGTTTGTCTTGTAACGACGGATGTGAATGGTCGAGCTATTGGATGCCAATGTTCATATTTTCTAATCACTACTGTAGGCATTATGTTATTGATATACGAATAATAGCTCACATTACCAGTGAACTGAGTCGCTGTTAAACAAATAGAAAAATAGTATAGTGACATAGCAATAAAAATAGCAATGGTAAAAATCATATTCAGTCCTTATTAACCGTAATCGTCAACCTTGGTTCCATTCAGGTGTGGCTGTGCAGGCGTTTGCTGGGATCCTACTTTTGTTCATGGTAGATCATTATTAGGTATCAATTTCAGAACGTTATTTGAGTGGAAATACGCTTTGGATTTACACAATCCATCTATTTATAAAGTAATGAAATTATAAACCGCAAATACCGAGACGTATAAATATAATTTCATAAAGGCAATTATGATAGCCATTGACAGGTTACGATATGGAAGGCTTTGGGGAAAAATTATAGACCATAAGATGTATAAAGGAACTAATGTATCCAGTGTGTAATTCATACTTGTTTTTTTATTCGAGCCACTTCTCAACAGAGTAGCCTAGATGAAAATTTCTCTGGCCGGTATTTAACTCGAGTCATCCGAGTAACAAAACACTTTAACCACCCTGATGGTCCTTATATACCAACCTAAGAGTGGATAAAGATAAATAGTTTGCAGTCGATATGAGTTTCCATCTCAGCCTTTCGTCTCGTGGGATTCGTGACTGGATTTCTGGTCGCTTCAGTCTCGAATTTGTCGACTATTTATGATCCCGTAGATTTGTCAGTTCAATAACTCCAAGATACATTTTTGCTATTTTTGCATCCTTGTCCATTAATTTTTTTTTTATTTTAATAAAAATTTTATTGAAACTGAATTTGATTAGTTTTTTGTGCGTGAAAATGAGCACCAAACTAATCTTGAAGGGAATACGTAGTTCAGTTGGCTACATCCACTATAATTGTTATTTAGTCTTTTTCATGTTTAACACCATTGTTCCTGGTTCCAGTAATTGCACCTTTGTATTACCCTGACCCTTCCCTGTGTCAATTTTTGCTTTCCTTCTCGTTAGGATCAAATTAAAGGAGTCTGTTTAACCAACGGCTCCCCCACCCCCATTTACTGATTCTCCAGCCACACCCCCACTCCCTTACCTATTCTCCAGTCCCACCCTCTCTCCATCCTCAGGTAGCCCTGCAATCCAGGTCACTCCTCGCGAGATGTGGTGTAGAAAAATCAGTAATCCTTTCCCCTCTTTTACAAAACTCTGGAACTGCAGTCTAATAAGTTCTGTTTGCCTTTGCCTAAAGGTCAACCCTTGATATTTTAATATCTTGTTTCTTGTTCTTGATTTTTTCGGGAGGGGTTTTGGTTTGGTCATAGCACCTAACTCATTCATTCTCCTCATGATTAGAAAGCAGCAGTACTTAGGTCTAACGGAATTTAGTGTTACCCTTGACGTGGTAGCCAAAAGGCCTCTACAAATGATTAAACCTGTTATTTGATTTTTGTAGTAAATTTGATTCGACTGGCATTTTACCAAGCTTAATTTTCATTTCGAAGCAAAGAAATCCGTTACAACCTATTAAATCTGTTTATACGATGCAGATAAAGCTTTCTGACAGCTCAGGACCTATTATGAGATGAAAGTGTTTTTGAAAGTAAAGCAACAGGATGCACAAATATTTTGTTCCTTCTTTAGGTGCTTTTCCTGTCAATCACGAACATCTTAAGCAGGTCAACGCAAACCAAACCTACATATGAGAAGTGAAAGACGTTTACATACAGACACAGCACTGAAGGCAGTTTAGAGACCACGAGGCTGGATTCTTCTGACCTTATCCTAGGCCTATGTCTGGCATCGGAATACCATGACTGACAATGACATAGTCTCTTTGTCTTCAGCCCTAGATAATTTAGGCCGAGGCCACAATTTACATAATAGGACAGATTCTTCTGACGTTGGCCTAGGCCTACATCTTGAGCAGGACATACATCAAATGACTCATTAACTTAGTCTAGGGTTTTGGGACTTGATGATTTAATCTGAAGCTGCAATATATTTGATGTGTTTTAATAGAGCCTAAACACTGTTCTGCAGTGTTGGAGTCTCCAGATATATAGATAACTACAAACTGTAGAGCAAGCATCATTGAAGTCTCCAGAAATATGGACAACAACTTAACCCTTATCACATGGGTAAATATATCAAAATGCAGCTAATCAAGCTGAGTAAACTTTGAGGTGGGCCAGTTTACAAAACAATGCAGCGATGGAAAGAGGAAGATATGCAGGAATATGGATAACTACTTACTGGAGGCAGCATTGAAGTCTCCATGAATGTAGATAACTACTTACTGGAGGCAGCATTGAAGTCTCTAGGAATATGGATAACTAATTACGGGAGGCAGCATTGAAGTCTCCATGAATATAGAGAACTACTTACTGGAGGTAGCATTGCAAGTCTCCAGGATATGGATAACTACTTACTGGAGCGGCATTGAAGTCTCCAAGAATGTAAATAACCACTTGGAGGAAGCTTGAAGTCTCCAGGAATAATGGAAACTATTACCATGCAAATCAATTGAAGTCTCCAGGAATAGGGATTAACTACTTTTACTGGAAGGCGGCATTGAAGTCTCCAAGGAAATGGAAATAACCACTTACCTGAGGAAGCATTTGCGTCTCAGCAGGAATAATGGATACTATTACTTGGAGGCATCATTGAAGGTCTCCCAAGTAATGTAATAACTAACTGGAGAGTAGCATTGAAGTCTCCAGGATAATGGATTACTAATTTACTTGAAGCAGAATTGAAGCTTCCATGAATTGTAGATAACTATTACTGGAGAGCAGCATTGAAGTCTCCAGGAATATGGCTAACTGATTACTGGAGGCAGCATTGAAGTCTCCAGGAATATGGATAACTAATTACTGGAGGCAGCATTGAAGTCTCCATGAATGTAGATAACTACTTACTGGAGAGCAGCATTGAAGTCTCCAGGAATATGGCTAACTGATTACTGGAGGCAGCATTGAAGTCTCCATGAATGTAGATAACTACTTACTGGAGAGCAGCATTGAAGTCTCCAGGAATATGGATAACTACTTACTGGAGGCAGCATTGAAGTATCCAGGAATATGGATAACTATTTATTGGAGAGAAGACTTGAAGTCTCCAGGAATATGGATAACTACTTACTGGAGGCAGCATTGAAGTCTCCAAGAATGTAGATAACTACTTACTGGAGGCAGCATTGAAGTCTCCAGGAATATGAATAACTACTTACTGGAGAGCAGCATTGAAGTCTCTAGAAGTATGGATAACTACTTACTGGAGGCAGCATTGAAGTCTCCAGGAATATGGATCACTACAAACTGGATGCAGCACTGAAGTCTCCAAGAATGTAGATAACTGTTTACTGGAGGCAGCATTTAAGTCTCCAGGAATATAGATAACTACTTAGTGGTGGCAGCATTAAGTCTCCATGAATGTAGATAACTATTTACTGGAGGCCGCATTGAAGTCTCCAGGAATATGGATAACTACTTATTAGAGGCAGCATTGAAGTCTCCAAGAATGGAGATAACTATTTATTGGACGCTGCATTGAAGTCTCCAGGAATATGGATAACTACTTACTGGAGGCAGATCTGAAGTCTCCATGAATATGGATAACTATTTACTAGAGGCAGCATTGAAATCTCCAGGAATATGAATAACTACTTACTGGAGGCAGCATTGAAGTCTCCAGGAATATGGATAACTATTTATTGGAGAGAAGACTTGAAGTCTCCAGGAATATGGATAACTATTTACTAGAGGCTGTTATTAAAATCTCCAGGAATAAGGATAACTACTTACTGGAGGCAGCATTGAAGTCTCCAGGAATATGGATAACTACTTACTGGAGGCAGCATTGAAGTCTCCAAGAATGTAGATAACTACTTACTGGAGGCAGCATTGAAGTCCCCAGGAATATGGATAACTATTTACTAGAGGCAGCATTGAAGTCTCCAGGTCACAGATAACTACTTACTGGAGGGAGCATTGAAGTCTCCAGGTCACAGATAACTACTTACTGGAGGCAGCATTGGAGTCTCCAGGTCACAGATAACTACTTACTGGAGGCAGCATTAAAGTCTCCAGGTCACAGATAACTACTTACTGGAGGCAGCATTGAAGTCTCCAGGTCACAGATAACTACTTACTGGAGGCAGCATTGAAGTCTCCAGGTCACAGATAACTACTTACTGGAGGCAGCATTGAAGTCTCCAGGGATGTAGATAACTACTTACTGGAGGCAGCATTGGAGTCTTCAGGAATGTAGATAACTACTTACTAGAGGCAGCATTGAAGTCCCCAGATCACAGATAACTACTTACTGGAGGCAGCATTGAAGTCTCCAGGTCACAGATAACTACTTACTGGAGGCAGCATTGAAGTCTCCAGGGATGTAGATAACTACTTACTGGAGGCAGCATTGGAGTCTCCAGGTCACAGATAACTACTTACTGGAGGCAGCATTGAAGTCTCCAGGTCACAGATAACTACTTACTGGAGGCTGCATTGAAGTCTCCAGGTCACAGATAACTACTTACTGGAGGCAGCATTGGAGTCTCCAGGGATGTAGATAACTACTCACTGGAGGCAGCATTGGAGTCTCAGGGAGTAGATACTACTTACTGGAGCCAGCATTGGAGTCTCCAGGGATGTAGATAACTACTTACTGGAGGCAGCATTGAAGTCTCCAGGATGTAGATAATATACTGGAGGGGCAGCATTGATCAGGGATAGATAACTCTTACTGAGGCAGCATTGGAAGTCAGGATACAGATAACTACTTACTGGAGGCAGCATTGAGTCTCCAGGATATAAAAACCACTAGGAGCATTGGATCAGGGATGTGATAATACTTACTGGAGGCAGCATTGAGTCTCCAGGGAGTAGTAACTACTTACTGGAGGCAGCATTGAAGTCTCCTATGGATGTTCGATCACTAATATTGGGTAGCAGCTGAAGTCTCCAGATAGATAACTACTTACTGGAGGCACATTTAAGCATAGGGATAACTACTTTACTGGACAGCATGAATCCTCCCGAATATGGATAAACTACTACTGAGGCAGCATTGAAGTCAGAATGATAACTACTTACTGGAGGCGCATTGAAATTCCCCCTCAAGATAACTACTTCTGGAGGCAGCATTGAAGTCAGATCACAGATAACTACTTACTGGAGGCATCATTTGAAGTCTCCAGGGATGTAGATACTGCTTACTGGGAGGCAGCATTGAGTCTACAGGTCACAGGGATAATTAACTACTTGGACTGGCAGGCAGCATTGAAGCTCTCCAGGAATAGGGATGGAAGGAATAACTTACTGGAGGCAGCATTGAAGTCCCCAGGAATATGGATAAACTACTTACTAGGGGGCAGCATTGAACGTCCCCAGATCACAGATAACTACTTACTAGGAGGCAGCATTGAAGTCTCCAGGAATATGGATAACTACTTACTGGAGGCAGTCATTCGAAGTTCCCCAGGAATATGGATAACTATTTTTTACTAGAGGCAGCATTGAAGTCTCCAGGTCACAGATAAGTACTTACTGGAGGCAGCATTGGAGGGTATCAGGGATCAGGGATGTAGATAACTACTTACGGATGGAAGCAGGGATTGGAGGTCTCCAGGATGTAGATAACTAACTTACTGGAGGCAGCATTGAAGGTTTTCTCCAGGATGTAGATAACTACTTACTGGATGGCAGCATTGAAGTCTCCAGATGTAGATAAACTGCTTACTGGAGGCAGCATTGAAGTCTCCAGTCACAGATAAATACTTACTGGAAGGAGCATTGAAGTCTCCAGGGCGATGTAGATAACTACTTTACTGAGGCAGCATTGAAGTCTCCAGGATGTTAGATAACCACTTACTTGGAGGCAGCAATGGAAGTCTCCGGTCACCAGATAACTACTTACTGGAGGCAGCATTGAAGTCTCCAGGTCACAGATAACTACTTACTGGTGCCAGCATGAAGTCTCAGGTCACAGATAAATAACTACTTACTGGAGGCAGCATTGAAGTCTCCAGGTTCACAGATAACTACTTACTGGAGGCAGCATTGAAAGTCATCAGGTCACAGATAACTACTTTACTGGGGGTGGCAGCATTTTGCTTTTCCCAGGTTGACCTAGGTGAAGTCTCCAGGTCACAGATAACTACTTACTGGAGCAGCATTGAAGTCTCTAAGATGTAGATACATACTTACTCGGAGGCAGCATTGAAGTCTAACAGGTCACAGATAACTACTTACTGGAGGCAGCATTGAAGTCTCCAGGTCACAGATAACTACTTACTGGTGGCAGCATTGAAGTCTCCAGGTCACAGATAACTACTTACTGGGAGGCAGCATTGAAGTCTCCAGGTCACAGATAAACTACTTTACTGGCAGCATTGAAGTCTCCAGGGTCAAGATAAACGGGGAATTACTGGAGGCGCATTAATCTCCAGGTCACAGATAACTACTTAATGGTGGCAGCATTGAAGTCTCCCTGTCACAGATTACTACTTACGGGTGGCAGCATTGAAGTCTCCAGGTCACAGATAACTACTGGTGGCAGCATTGAAGTCTCCAGGTCACAATAAATACTTAATGGAGGCAGGATTGAAGTCTCCACTTGTATTAACTAATTAGTGGCAGCATTGCAGTCTCCAGGGTAGTAGATAACTACTTAACGGAGGCAGCATTGAAGTCTCCAGGTCACAGATAATACTTACTGGATGGCAGCATTGAAGGTCTCCATTCAGTGTCACAGATAACTATACTGGTGGCAGGGGCATTGAAGTCTCCAGGTTACAGATAACTACTTACTGGTCACAGAGCATTGAAGTCTCCAGGTTCACAGATAACTACTTATGGTGAGGCAGCATTGAAGTCTCCAGGTCACAGAGGAACTACTACTTGAGGCAGCTTGAAAGTCCTCCAGGTCAGAATAACTGCTTACTGGAGGCAGCATTGAAGTCTCCAGGTCACAGAATAACTTACTTAGGGTCATCATTGAAGTCTCCGGTCACAGATAACTACTTACTAGTGGCCAGCATTGGAGGTTCTCCAGGTCACAGATAAATACTTCAGCATTGGAAGTCTCTAAGAATGTAGATAAACTACTTACTGGAAGGCAGCATGAAGTCTCCAGGTCACAGATAACTACTTACTGGAGGCAGCATTGAAGTCTCCGAAGTCACGATAACCTACTTACTGGTGGGGCAGCATTTGAAGTCCCAAGGTCACAAGTAACTTACTACTATGCAAAGGATGGAAGTCTCCAGGTCACCAGATAACTACTTTACTGAAGCAACCTGAAGTCTCCAGGTCACAGATAACTACTTACTGGTGGCAGCATTGAAGTCTCCAGGTCACAGATAACTACTTACTGGTGGCAGCATGAAGTCTCCAGTCAGATTAACTACTTAACTGTGGCAAGCATTGAAGTCTCCAGGTCACAGATAACTACTTTCTGGAGGCAAGGGCATTGAAGTCTCCAGGTCACAGATGAACTACTTACTGGAGGCAGCATTGAATCCTCCAGGGATGTAAGATAACTACTTACTGGAGGCAGCATTGAAGGTCTCCATGGGATGTAGATAACTACTTACGTGGAGGCAGCATTGAAGTCTCCAGGTCACAGCTAACTACCTACTGGAGGGAGCATTGAAGTCTCCAGGGATGTAGATAACTACTTACTGGAGGCAGCAATGGAGTCTCCAACAGGAGACTTCAATTCTGCCTCCACTAAGTCATTACTTATATACATTCGTGAAGACTCTAATGCTTCTCTCCAGTAAGGAGTTATCCATATTCCTTGAGAAAGTGCCACAGTTAAGGCCTGAAAGTACTCAGTTAGTAAGTGAAATACTATATTAGTACTCACAAGTAGAGAATTTATACTCCGTAATCTTGTGGGGTTTTTTTGTTTCAACGTAAGGATTGTTACGAGAATGGAAATTTGACAAAAAAAAAAAAAAAAAAAAAAACATAGCTTAAATCAATCTCTATTGCTTGAGTCCTATAACAAAGGCTAATATGGAATTATGGTTGTGAAAAACACTGAACATCACATAGTTTTCAGATATTTGCTATAAATTCATTGATGAAACCAGCTGATTTAACAAAGAAAACTCATAATTATATAATTACAAAAAGCTTGGGTGTTTTACTTTTTAGCAATGATTATGACCAAGGACCAGCTCAGACGAGGGGAAAAATTGAGTCATTTAAGTTAAATGAAAAGGAATAAAATTAAAAACTGACAAATATTGAAAGCAAAAGCAATTAAATCCAGCTCTTATTTCTATGTATCTACCCATCTAAGGTGCATCTGGTTGCATGGCCAATTGCTTATTGTATATATATATATATATATATATATATATATATATATATATATATATATATATATATATATATATATATATATATATATCTGTATTAACGTATTAACAGTAATCTACCTTACAAAGCACTTAATTACATTCCTTAGGGTAATTCCGTTGTCAAGTGGGTCTTTGATAACCGATGAATTCTCGAACTACCACCATAGTTGTTATGAACTCATATGAACCTCACTATTCTGAGAATCATCGTGGAGTTTACTTTCATAAAAATGAAAATACAATCGATGATTTGTTCTTGATGTTTCATTAGGTCACATGTGGAGGGAAATTTTAAATATTAAAAGATATATTTGAAATAGTTAGTTTGACTTCAATAACTTGTTTCACACCTTCACTGATATCGCTTTGTCGCCGTCCACGAAGAATGGAACAAAGGTTGACGATTATGGTTAGTAAGGACTGAATATGATTTTCATCATTGCTATTTTTATTACTCTGTTACTAAACAGTTTTTCTATTTATTAACAACTTAATTCACTGGTAAAGTAAACTATTATTCTTATATCATTAATATCATTAACACATTGTCTACAGTAGTGATTAGAAAATATGAGCATTGGCATCCAATATCTCGACCATTCACGTTTGTCGTTACAGACAAACAGGCTTCATTGCTGTGTTACCAGACCATTTTCGTGAAATATGAGGGGATTGGGTAAAGGAACACTTTAAGGCAACTGTATATAGTACGTAAGCTCACAATGGTTCAGTTAGAGAGCTAATAAAGAGGAATGAAGTGATCTTCGGACAGCTTATAAAATTTCCGAAAAACATATCAATGTTATTATAGGTATGCAACGAATGAAAGTTAAACGTGCCGTGCAACTGCTGTCCAAAAGTACTTATAAATCTTTTGATCACTTCGACAACCAAGGATATTTGAAGAGAAGGGCTGAAATATTACAAGCCATTTCATTCGGCTTGTTGATAGATTTTTTATCCATTTTATTCTCGACTGCCAACAGACAGAAAATCATCAAGAAATGCTTACGTGACTAAACCTGTAAATGCATGACAAAATCTTTCAAGACATGAATAGAATCGGTAGAGAAATGAAAGTGATGAAAAGTACAATGCTCTATCCTTTGTCTAACTTGATGGAAATGGCAAAATAAAAACTTGGCATGACGTATACTCTAAATTACAGACAAAATCAGGTTGGGTTGGGGCACTTTTTTGGTTGCAAAAGTCAAATGGGAGCGCACGATCAGCACCCATCACCAGTTGCATTTAAACATCGTCTCAGAGCCCACCTTTAAGGAAAAGACAGCACACTTGTAAGCTCAAAGAGCAACGTTTAAAACTGCAACAGTGAAAATGTAACACCCGCCTCATTTTCCCACGTCCCTGACAAGCAAGACGCATCATTTGAAGACAAAGGAAATTCCCTTCAGAAAGAACCCAGTTTATCAGCAATTTTATTTTGATTACCAGAATTTAATAAGGATGATCGAAGTGATGACTTCAAAGCCCAGGATCGGCGTCGGTGACCCTGGTAGTTGTGACGCCAGAAAACCCACAATCAATCAATCAATCAATCAAAGACCAGGAAGTTGAAGAACAAACACGGGAAGATGCCATAGAAGGAGAAGAATAGGGTTTGCGATATGTTGGCGTGTTCATTGCTCGCAAGTTTCCACAACTGGAACATTTAGGAGCAAAAGTAACAAAGAAAGATGACAGAAAGATTGGTGCCATAAGCTTTAGTGAGGGGAAACTGATGAAACCTATAGCTATTTCATTTAACGTAGATTCTTGGGTGAGCCCTATGCCTGCGAGACGTTTGTTTGACAGCCGTTGATTGGCTGGGAGCGGCCTTCCTCCTGGCACCAGCCAATCAGCGGCCGCCAAACAAACTTCTCGTAAGCGTAGGCCTCAAACGAGAATCCACCTTAAGTGAACCAGCTATAGTGTTTCTTGATCATTTGAAATGTATGGATAAGATGTTTGATTATCACCATTAGCAGTCACATCCAAATAACTCGAAATATTTTGTTCCATGCCGCACAGTTTTTAGAATTCGAAATTTCAAAAGACACATTAGTAGTTCCAGAAAAGCGGTGAATAAATTGAAAAAGTTAGCGACACGGCTATAAATGTGCAAAATGTGATTTAATGGAGATCTATTAAATGTGTATAATTTAGAAATATATTTATATCATTGTTTAGAAT
>NC_087208.1:54498892-54506392 GCF_015104395.2 Macrobrachium nipponense
AGTTACTTTTGAACGAACTGCACTAATAAAATATTCCAGGAGGAAAATAAAAGTTTTAATTATAGAAACCACACAGACATGAATCCAGTTTGACAATAAATTCCTTGTAATCTTGATAGAAACGATCTACCCAAACAGAGGTAAGGAAACTCAGGTCACAACAGAGTAAACAGTAAGGTTGGTCCTGGAAGGCTGCCACAGGGAGAGGGAGAGGTAGAAAAAGGTACACAGGATTGAGAGTGGTCAAAATGACCCCAAGAAAATAAATGACCTGATAGGAGTAGTTTGATGGGTAAAAGGTATAAAAAATGAAGCATATCATACGCATTGTCGTGATGGCTAAGAGCACGTATACTTGTGGCTGAATGATTCATTCCAATGTAAAAAAAAAAAAAAAAAAAAAAAAAGCACAGATGAAGGTTTCACTGCATCAAAGATGACGACAGAGATTCTTCACACTTGGTAAGAAATGAGGGTTTTGATAAGTGAAACCCAAAATAAATGAGGATTTTTGCAAGTGAAACCCAAAATATAACATAAATAACATGCATAGAATGATAGAACACTTATCACACCTAAAATCACAGAGGGGAGATTACAGATCTACGAAGTGGGAGAATTGATATTACGATAAATCCCCACATTTTGGAAAACACTCGAAAACCAGGTAGGCAGTGTTGAGGGAGAAAAAATAAGACTGGTAATTGAATTTCAAAATGAAGATAAGAGAAAGTCAGGGCCTAAGTGATGCTTCTATAACGGATGATTGAAATCGAGACCCAGATTATGTTTGAAATTAATATTCATTAAAAAGTTTGATCTATGTGGGTTCCAGGATCGTGTAGATCTTAAATTTACCCCCATTTCAAAATCTTAAAAAAGTCAGGTTGATAAGATATATATAAAAAAATGGAAGAATGGTCGTATTTCAGTGCGAATTCGAGAGAAATGACTGACAGGAAAATTTGGGGTTGGGTGCAAAGCTTTTCGACAAGGAACACGAGGGCAATTTTTGCATCAAATTTCCCCATGGAACAGAAAAAAACCACCGTTTTCTTGGCTTGATATTATGAAGAGAAATATGAAAAGAAATACGAACATATTTCAATATACAAAAGTAATGCCACGTCGAGTGAATTGTGACCTAATTAGTGAAAGATATACGAAAAGAAAAATGGTTGAAAAAGACTGTATACCTTCAAAGTTATACCCTCTGCCACTTTTGGTAAAAGTACGAGAAAAGAAACTGACCTAAAAGTAACTGAACTAGAAACAAAAAATTTTCCCCAAAATTGGCCATCAACTGATATAAGATTTTATCACATGATCCTAAAAAAAACAGTATCAGCTGACATGAGATTATATCAAAAGATCAGAAAGTGCCCAAATTCGAAATGGATATTTGAAAAAAAGAACCGATTCTTGGTAAAGTCCGTAAAATATATACAAAAATATAATGTCGAATCACTAGACATTAGGCAGTTTTTGGCAATGATACCATCAAGTTAACAATCAGAAGAATTCTGAGCTATTTAATATTATAAAAAATCTAATTAATTACTTTATTCTTACAAGTCTATCTATCTATCTATGTACATAATTTGTTTGTATGTACTATCTTATTTATTATATATGTATCCATACAAAATTTATGAAGATAATTATAGATAATAAATATTACTAAAACGCTAAAAAGCGTTCTTTTACTTAACCCTAATTTGCACAGGGACTTTATCCCATATCCATATATACATACGCACAAAAAACATAAACATATACATACCCAAACATATATATATATATATATATATAAATATATATATATATATATATATATTAGTATCATATATATATATGTGTGTGTGTGTGTGTGTGTGTGTGTGTGTGTGTATGTATGCGATCCTCTTACGAACTATCTCCCAGAACATATCCTTCGTATCTCTTGTTCCCGATCATGGAGTTTGTTATATCTCGCGTTATCACGGAACACATCGCGCCATCTTGTCTTTCGGACTCAAGACAAACATTTATCCCCCACCCCCCCCCCCCCAACCCCCAACCCCCCCCACCCCCCCCCCCCCCCCACAAAAAAAAAAAAAAAAAAAAAAAGGCGCCATAAACGAATCCAGTCTGCATCATTCGCATCCGGAACTAAACTCGCATTGTTTTCCTTTCCTTATCTCAATCTTCGTATTTTAATCATTGATTAGCGTGTCGATCTATTTATCTATTCATCTGTTAATTTTTCTCTCTCTTCTCGGTTTCTTCTCTCTGTATTTAATTTTACCTTCTGTTACTTCTTTCTAATGAACGCCATATTGTTTTAAGCTTGAATTTCAAGTCAGTGGCCCCT
This sequence comes from Macrobrachium nipponense, assembly GCF_015104395.2. Lineage (NCBI taxonomy): Eukaryota > Metazoa > Arthropoda > Malacostraca > Decapoda > Palaemonidae > Macrobrachium > Macrobrachium nipponense. The sequence goes on from NC_087208.1 coordinate 54,501,246, forward strand.
GTGGTGGACTTGTTCCATATGAATGGGGTTCATCTTCTGAATAATAATAATAATAATAATAATAATAATAATATAATAATGATTATAATAATGTGGCGCCGTGGAGGAGTGGGTTAGGTCGTCAATGGACTTAAGTCAAGTTAAGCAACATTGGGGCTGGTAAGTCGTTGGATGGGTGACCGCTCTCCTCGGCGTTGATTCCTTAGGAAAGGATCTTTACCATAATTTCCTCAGTCTATTCAGCTGGGAAAACATATGGAGCAATCCGGTATCACACAACAAACATGCAACATGGCTCCAGGAAGTTAAGGAAGAAGAAACAGGGAGAATAAAACAAAGATTCACAGAGATCACGACAGACGCAGTCAGACACCAACTAAAGAAAATGCCAAACTGGAAAGCCCCAGGTCCCGATGAAGTCCATGGATACTGGCTCAAAAACTTCAAGGCCCTACACCCACGAATAGCAGAACAACTCCAGCATTGTATCTCAAATCACCATGCACCCAAATGGATGACCATAGGAAGAACATCCTTTGTACAAAAAGACAAGAGTAAGGGAAATATAGCCAGTAACTACAGGCCTATCACCTGCCTACCAATAATGTGGAAGTTACTAACAGGTATCATCAGTGAAAGGCTATACAACTACCTAGAGGAGACAAACACCATCCCCCACCAACAGAAAGGCTGCAGAAGGAAGTGTAGGGGCACAAAAGACCAGCTCCTGATAGACAAAATGGTAATGAAGAACAGTAGGAGAAGGAAAACCAACCTAAGCATGGCATGGATAGACTATAAGAAAGCCTTCGACATGATACCACACACATGGCTAATAGAATGCCTCAAAATATATGGGGCAGAGGAAAACACCATCAGCTTCCTCAAAAATACAATGCGCAACTGGAATACAATACTTACAAGTTCTGGAATAAGACTAGCAGAGGTTAATATCAGGAGAGGGATCTTCCAGGGCGACTCACTGTCCCCACTACTCTTCGCAGTAGCCATGATTCCCATGACAAAAGTACTACAGAAGATGGATGCCGGGTACCAACTCAAGAAAAGAGGCAACAGAATCAACCATCTGATGTTCATGGACGACATCAAGCTGTATGGTAAGAGCATCAAGGAAATAGATACCCTAATCCAGACTGTAAGGATTGTATCTGGGGACATCAGGATGGAGTTTGGAATAGAAAAATGCGCCTTAGTCAACATACAAAAAGGCAAAGTAACGAGAACTGAAGGGATAAAGCTACCAGATGGGAGCAACATCAAACACATAGATGAGACAGGATACAAATACCTGGGAATAATGGAAGGAGGGGATATAAAACACCAAGAGATGAAGGACACGATCAGGAGAGAATATATGCAGAGACTCAAGGCGATACTCAAGTCAAAACTCAACGCTGGCAATATGATAAAAGCCATAAACACATGGGCAGTGCCAGTAATCAGATACAGCGCAGGAATAGTGGAAAATGGACGAAGGCAGAACTCCGCAGCATAGATCAGAAAACCAGGAAACATATGACAATACACAAAGCACCACACCCAAGAGCAAATACGGACAGACTATACATAACACGAAAGGAAGGAGGGAGAGGACTACTAAATATAGAGGACTGCGTCAACATCGAGAACAGAGCACTGGGGCAATATTTGAAAACCAGTGAAGACGAGTGGCTAAAGAGTGCATGGGAAGAAGGACTAATAAAAGTAGACGAAGACCCAGAAATATACAGAGACAGGAGAATGACAGACAGAACAGAGGACTGGCACAACAAGCCAATGCACAGACAATACATGAGACAGACTAAAGAACTAGCCAGCGATGACAATTGGCAATGGCTACAGAGGGAAGAGCTAAAGAAGGAAACTGAAGGAATGATAACAGCGGCACAAGATCAGGCCCTAAGAACCAGATATGTTCAAAGAACGATAGACGGAAATAACATCTCTCCCATATGTAGGAAGTGCAATACGAAAAATGAAACCATAAACCACATAGCAAGCGAATGTCCGGCACTTGCACAGAATCAGTACAAAAAGAGGCATGATTCAGTGGCAAAAGACCTCCACTGGAGCCTGTGCAAGAAACATCAGCTACCTTGCAGTGATAAGTGGTACGAGCACCAACCTGAGGGAGTGATAGAAAACGATCAGGCAAAGATCCTCTGGGACTATGGTATCAGAACGGATAGGGTGATACGTGCAAACAGACCAGACGTGACGTTGATTGACAAAGTCAAGAAGAAAGTATCACTCATTGACGTCGCAATACCATGGGACACCAGAGTTGAAGAGAAAGAGAGGGAAAAAATGGATAAGTATCAAGATCTGAAAATAGGAATAAGAAGGATATGGGTTATGCCAGTGGAAATCGTACCCATAATCATAGGAACACTAGGCACGATCCCAAGATCCCTGAAAAGGAATCTAGAAAAACTAGAGGCTGAAGTAGCTCCAGGACTCATGCAGAAGAGTGTGATCCTAGAAACGGCACACATAGTAAGAAAAGTGATGGACTCCTAAGGAGGCAGGATGCAACCCGGAACCCCACACTATAAATACCACCCAGTCGAATTGGAGGACTGTGATAGAGAAAAAAAGAAAAAATAATAATAATAATAATGATAATAATTGTCCTTGTGGGCTTGTTCCATATGAATAGAGTTCATCTGAATAATAATAATAATAATAATAATAATAATAATAATAATAATAATAAGACTTTTCAGACGATTTTTATATTCATTCCGTTCCAGATTCTGCTGGCTTCCAGGGTGACTGGAGTCACTCCACGTCCAGTCGGCGAGGAAATCAACATGAGAACTTACAAGAACGTAACGAACACAAAGCAAAACTCAAAAACCGTTTAGAAGGAGGAGGTAATCATGTATGTAAATTAAAGAAGAAAAGTGTTCGGACGCGTAGCACAAGGTATCGGACAAGTTATCGATTGGTACATCGGTCCGAAACGAATTCTCTCGGTCGTTTTATTAAAGAAAAAAAAAAGATAATAAGCTCAAAAGCGCGACCGTGTTTGTTACACTCATTGCAAAACAAATAAATAAATGACTAAATAAATGAAAATAAATAAATAAATAAATTAAATAAAGAAATAAAAAAATCATCAGATAAGAGGCTCAAAAGCGCTACCGTGTTTGTTACACCCATTGCAAAATAAATAAATAACTAAATAAACAAATAAATAAAATATAGAAAAAAAAAACATCAACCTGACACGATATCCTTAATGAGAATTTATCCAACGTATTCGAAGCAGGTTAAACTTAAGCCTTAAAGATATATATTTCTTACTGGGAGTGCGTGAACATTTCCACAGCGTATCTTTTCTTAATTATCATTTATTCTGATTTGGTCGACTCGGGCGTGAAAAAAAAATTCAGAATAAAATTTTTTTTTTCTTTACTTTGCACAGGACACAGGAAAGTCAGTACCTATTCCCGTTTAATTTTACAATTACCATGAAGCTCTCGAAGTCTGGTTTAATGAAAACAATGTCTTAAATGAGTTGTCAAGTAATTCACGAAAGTAAAAGGAACTTGATATTATGATTAAAATATGTAAATATTCAATCATACTTTCTATTTATCAAATAATTATGTGAATATTATTTACAAACACACACACACACACACACACACAACACATACACACACACACACACACACATATATATATATATATATATATATATATATATATATATATATGTATATATTACAAGACACATATAATACATATTATATATATATATATGTATATATATATATATATATATATATATATATATATATACACATACACACACACTTTTATATATATATATATATGTGTGTGTGTTGTGTGTGTATAAATATATATATACTATGTGTGTGCATGTGTGTACAGACACACGTACCCAAATCAAACCCCTTGTACCAAGATAAACTTATAAATGAAATTACGCACGTTTCCATGTCTAAATATAAACTAAACAGCTTATTAACCTGAGCACGCACACACACACACACACACAGCACAAGCACAAGCATGCAGTCCTTTTAACTCTTCAATCTGATATGTCAATAACCTGACTTTCTAACCAGGAAATGATAAATTGACTACAAAAACACGAATAAAACTTGAGCAAAGATATTATTATTCTTTTGTGAACACCGAACATAAGAAGATAGGTTGAGGAGAAAGAGCGCATTATTCTCTTCACTTTTGGAATATTTTCCACAACTCCAGTAAACAATATTCCTCGTCGGAGGGCAGTGCCGTCAGTGCACCTCACGCGGTAAACTGTAAGCATTGGTTAAGGTTCTTTGCAGCGTCCCTTCGGCCCCTAGCTGTGATCCCTCTCATTCCTTTTACTGTACCTCCGTTTATGTTCTCTTTCTTCCATCTTACTTCCCTACTTCTAACTATTGTTTCATGGTGTAACTGCGAGGTTTTTCCTTATGTTAAACCTTTCAACCTTTTTATTATCAAATTATCCTTCAAGCGTCGAATAGCCTCATAAGTCCCAGCGATTGGCCTAAATTTCATATTCCAGTTCCTATTTCAATAAGTAACAAACAAACTTGAAGGATGGGTTTTACTAGACATTCATTCTCTCAGAATAACATTACGTGATAACATGTTGATAAATCTGGCCTCACACTTGATATAACTTTTGGTGCTTTTAGTTTGGAATTTTCAAAATTACGAAGTTTATATATACATTTCCGCTTTATGTTGAATGTCTCATTCTTGTTTAAAAATATATAAATTTCCAAGAATTCTGATGCTTACACTATTTATTCGACAGAAAACAAGAAGAATTTCAACGGATTGAATTACAGCTATACCCAGATATACATATATTAAATATACTATATATGAATTTCTATCACATCACCGTGATTCATGCACACCCATTAAGCTACAAATGTCCTTTAACATCCAATTCGCTCTACCTCGGAATGGATATATTTTCATACAATGTTAACCGAAGGGGAATTTTATAGTTGATCATACTTTCGTCCTCCCGTGGATTCGAACCAGCGTACAGCTGAGAAATCAGGAATTCAGTGACGTCTTTACCGACTCGGCCACCAAACAGAAAAGACGTCACTGAAGTCCTGATT
>NC_087208.1:54508892-54511392 GCF_015104395.2 Macrobrachium nipponense
TACTGAATATTTCATTTCTTAAAACAAATGACATACACATATTTACACGTCCGGCCTCCTGTAGTTCCTACGTTAACTCAAGTCATGCCTTCCTTAACGAAGAAGGGTTTTTGTTTTCTTGTAGTTATGATTTGTCCTGGCTAATTTCTTACCTTACGCTGGAAAAAGCGCGTAAATATGAATAATTATTCCAATAAGTAATGCCTGCGTATAATAATAATAATAATAATAATAATAATAATAATAATAATAATTATTATTATTATTATTATTAGTTATTATTATTTTTTTTTTTTTTTTTTTTTTGTTTTTTTTTTTTTTTTTTTTTTTTTTTTTTTTTTTTTTGCTCTATCACAGTCCTCCAATTCGACTGGGTGGTATTTATAGTGTGGGGTTCCGGGTTGCATCTGCCTCCTAGGAGTCCATCACTTTTCTTACTATGTGTGCCGTTTCTAGGATCACACTATTCTGCATGAGGCCCGGAGCTAATTCAGCCTCTAGTTTTTCTAGATTCCTTTTCAGGGATCTTGGGATCGTGCCTAGTGCTCCTATGATTATGGGTACGATTTCCACTGGCATATCCCATATCCTTCTTATTTCTATTTTCAGATCTTGATACTTATCCATTTTTTCCCTCTCTTTCTCTTCAACTCTGGTGTCCCATGGTATTGCGACATCAATGAGTGATACTTTCTCTTGACTTTGTCAATCAACGTCACGTCTGGTCTGTTTGCACGTATCATCCTATCCGTCCTGATACCATAGTCCCAGAGGATCTTTGCCTGATCGTTTTCTATCACTCCCTCAGGTTGGTGCTCGTACCACTTATTACTGCAAGGTAGCTGATGTTTCTTGCACAAGCTCCAGTGGAGGGCTTTTGCCACTGAATCATGCCTCTTTTTGTACTGGTTCTGTGCATCTTTGTTTTATTCTCCCTGTTTCTTCTTCCTTGACTTCCTGGAGCCATGTTGCATGTTTGTTGTGTGATACCGGATTACTCCATATGTTTTCCCAGAGTCTCTTACTTTGTTCGGCTTCAGGAATTTCTGGGTGGTTGTCTTCCCCTCTTAGTTGGCTGTATAGTCTTTTCTGGTTGGTTCCGAATAATTTGTTCTGTTGGTATCCCTTATTCCTGTTCATGTACCGTTGGATCTTATGTGCTTTGGCCTTAAGCCTCTGTTTTACATCTTCTATTGTGTTGTTTAGTCCCCTCTCTTGTACTTTGTATTTCTCGTTGAGTTCCTCCCTTGTTTTCTTGCTTCTTAGCCTTTTTTCTGCCATCTCTTTCAGTTTACTCAAGTCAGATTTCATCACCATGATTTGCTTTTCCAGGCGCCTTTTCCAAGGAGGTTGCTGTTTTGGTTTCTGTTGGGTTGGTTGTGCTGGTGGTGTTGGTGTTTGAATCCCCATCAGTTCTGCTACTAATCTTGCTCCTGCATATACCAAGTTATTTGTTTCTGTGATACTGGTGGTGTGTATTATGCCCATTATTTCATTGACCTCACTTGTTTTCTCCCTTAATTTCTTGGTGTTGTAGGCTTTCATGGAGGGGATCTTTGTTCTCTCTGTATCTGGCTCCATCCCTTGTCTAATCTTTTCTACCCATTCCGTCCTCTCTGTTACTTCGTCGGTGTTTCTTCGTGTGTCGTTGTTTGATACCTCATCCTCCCTGTCGTCTTCTGTGGCATCGTCTCTCAGTTCGTCTTCGTGTAATTCGTTGTCGTGTGACATTTCCCTTTCCAGTTCTTCTCTTTCTGTTGGGGAGAGCCAGTTGTTTTTCTTTATGTTCCTTACTTGGTCTGCCAGCCTCTGCTCTGTTTGGGGGTGTTATTCCTCTCATTCCAGATGTTGACCAATCTTCTTCTATATCCTCTCTCCGTCGGGTTGCTTCTGATGTAGCATCTTCATATTTCCTTATTTTCTTCTCTTGTCCATTTCTTCCTTTTTGCTTCTGTAGCTCCAATCTCAGCTGTTTGATTACTTTCGTTGTGGTGATCAGTTGCTGGATGACGACCTCCAAGTACCTGACCGTCTTCCCCTTCAATTGGGTTGAATACCTGGTTGCCGGACGAAGCTCCTCTGTTGCCAGAGGTTCCATTTACGTCGTTGTCGTTTATTCCTTCATTTCTTTCCATCATTGCTGAGTTTTGCTATTTAACCCATAGCTGGACCCTACCCCATCAGGGATAGGTACTCATTTACAGCTGAGTAGACTGAGGAAATTATGGTAAAGATCCTTTCCCAAGGAATCAACGCCGAGGAGAGCGGTCACCCATCCAACGACTGACCAGCCCCAATGTTGCTTAACTTGACTTAAGTCCATTGAGGATGAACCCCATTCATATGGAAAAAGCCCACCACAGAGGGCCACTGACTTGAAATTCAAGCTTTCAAAGAATATGGATATTGTGGTCTTCATTAGACAGAAGTCACAGAAAGTAATGAGAAATACAGAAAGATTAGACCAGTTATCAGAAATAAATACCTTAAAAATAAATAA
>NC_087208.1:54516392-54553892 GCF_015104395.2 Macrobrachium nipponense
TATCCTTCCAGTATTTTTACATCTCTTCAGTGACGTTTCCAAAGCTAGGTATTTTTCAAAAACTTTTGCATTAAATTTACCGCGTTACTGATGACCAAAAAGAGACGTGAATCAGAAAACAAGGAATTAAAATCCCAAAGCTAGGTATTTTCCAAAATTCATTATATTAAATTTACTGCATTACTGACCAAAATCATACATGAATCAGAAATCAAGGAATTAAATTTTTAAAAGAATAATAATGTTTGCGTTGAAGTGGGTTTCAAAGTATTATGGTAACTGATGATGTCAAAAAAAAGACCAAAAACTTTTACTTCCTAATAAAAGAATTTTATTCCTCCCAGAAATAACTCTCCTTAACGATTAGAATAAAAAATATTAATGATTAGAATATAAAAAGAATTAATATTAATACAAATAAAATAATAAAATAAAAAAAGCACTAACTAAAATACTGAATCATTCTGGTACATAAATAAAAAATAAAAAATAAAACAAATGAACGTGAAAGAAAACGAAATAAGTAATTAGAAAACAATAACTAAGGAGAGCAGACTCTTATGTTCATATAATGGACTATCATTAATTAAAAGCCTGGAATCTTTCGCTGGAACACCTTGTGAGGTCTTTCCAGCGTGTGAGAAGAACATCCTGGATTCGGCGCTGGAAATAGGGTTTAAATTCAGGTAAATATAAGTTTGTCACACAACGAATTCTACACTTTTTGTGGTTAGGTAAATCTTCTAGTATACGTTTCCACAAAGGGAATAAATATGTAAACACAGGTGATTTTAAAATTGCCAGATGGACATATCAAGATAAAGATAGGCTACATGTCACTGGAAAGATAAAAGTGGTCGTAAGGAATAAAGAAATAATCATTTTCGACTACTTTGTTGTTGTTGTGTTGTTGTTGTTGTTAGATACAGGAAATTTAGGATAGGATATTTAACATTTATTTATTAGAATGAAAATGTGAAAGATAATAATGTGCATATTAAACAGTACACAACAATTATTCCTAATAAAACATAGCCTATTCATTTCTATTTTCGTTGGTGAAAGAACGCTCTAGTTGACCGTGGATTTTAGCCCCGAATAAGCTGGAGGTCGGATCACTCCTTGTTGTACTATACAAACCCAGTGTCAGCCTAGGAGGGGGCTAAGACTCGAGAAAATGCGAATTCCTAGTCCCAAGTAAAAGGAATGTTAAAATTCCTGATTCCTATTACCAATTATCAAACTTTCGGATTGGTTGAAGGGTTAAAATTATTTAATAATTATTGACAAAAAGTATATTCTACAATAAACAGTTAACATTAAGAGAGAGAGAGAGAGAGAGAGAGAGAGAGAGAGAGAGAGAGAGAGAGAGAGAGGATATTCACAGATATAAAATAAAATTCATAAAGTACACTGAGGTCTCAACACAACCACGTGTAAAACAGAAAGGAAATTCCTGATTCGACTTGGGATGAACTACCAACTAAACCCCACAGTGGTTCAGTTGATAGCGCCTTTCAATTTAAAGGCCTGGGTTCGATCATGAGTTGAGACAGAAATTCATGAATATTTACATATTATATATGGTAATGTATTAATATATATATAATATATATATATATATATATATAATATATATATAATATTATATATTATATGTATATGGGTGTGTGTGAGTGTATATGTATACAAAATACAGTATATTCCGAAAAACTGGTACTCCCTTAATTAAAAGAGACGAGCTTAAAAAATTAACAAATCCCTTAAATAAAAAATATAAAAAACGCACAGTTAAGAAGAAGAAACACAAAATGAAAACATTCTCAAAAACCCTTAAAAAAGGAGAGAGAGAGAGAGAGAGAGAGAGAGAGAGAGAGAGAGAGAGAGAGAGATAAACGAAAAAGCACAACGACGCAAAATGTCAAGAGGGAGAAACGATAAGCCATCGCGAAAGATACGAGAAATGGCAGACAACGCAAAAACAAATGCCAATCTCCGGAATATATACAAGCTCAGGGGGGCAACAAGCAGGGGGGTATTATATGCATACGAGCGAACCAACGACGACTATCTACGACGAACAAAAGAATTATCGCTGAGGAGATAAGAGATATAGATAGAAGAGGAATGTTCATGGGGCAGGAAAATACGCCTGGCCAATGTAGTTTGGGCTTCAAATATTCAAGAGCAATGGACAGAGAGGAGAAGAAGAAGAAGAAGAAGAGAAGGAGGAGGAGGAGGAGGAGGAAGAAGAGACAAGGAAGAGGAGGAGGAGGAGGAGAAGGAGGAGGGGAGGAGGAAGACGAAAAGGAAGAGGAGGATTAGAAGGAGAAGGAGGAGGAAGAAGACGAAAAGGAAGAAGAAGAGGATGAGGAGAAAGAGGAGGAGGAAGAAGACGAAGAGAAGGAGGAGGAGGAGGAGGAGGAGGAGGAGGAGGAGGAGGAGGAGGAAGACGACGAGGAGGAGGAAGAGGAGGAGGAGGAATAAATACAAATTACTGATCGATAATTCGAGGTTATACTGCCTCTGACGGACCATGAAAGTCTAGTCGAGTAGCGGCTTTACATCCTCATAAACAAAATATGAAGAGGCCCATAACATTTGTACCTTTGTTAACGGCGCCTCTGCGTTATCTGTATCATAAAGGAAAACCTCCTCAGGGTATCGAGATCGTAAAATATCGGAGTATTTAGCGTTATATTTCTCTCTAGGATAGTAGCGAGTAGCCAAAGCACCACCTCGGGAATACCGAAGCAGAATCAGCTGGTTCCTGAGTGTGGAAAATATTGAAATATAGTAGCACCCCCCTACCCAACCCTCCCCACCCCACAAAAAAGTGCTGTAATTTTTATTAGTCACTGGGCAACATTTAAAAGAAAAAAAAAGAAAAAAAACTTTAACTAGATATGCCTACAAATCTATCGCCGCTTGGAAAATTTAAGCTTCGAGCGTCCGCATACTGTTTGTTCATATATATAAGTTTATATATATATATTATATATAGTATAATATATATCTTATATATTATATATATCTATATATATATATATATATAAATATATATATATAGATATATATATATATATATATATATTATATACTATATCCAAATATCAAGCTTCAAACAAGTCATAAATAAAGAATCTACTTCACATTGTGGCTATTTAAACCCAAAGGAATTAAAATTGATATATGCTCTTACCCTGACCTAGAATTTGAATGTATATTATACGAGTACATACATATATGTGTATATACACGCACACACACAAACACTCTCACTCTCTCTCTCTCTCTCTCTCTTCTCTCTCTCTCTCTCTCTCTCCTTAAACTATATGAGAACAATGCGTAGAGTTTACATTACTTGCGCAATCTGTAATAGAAGTTCCTTTGATCTGGTACGTAAACGTTTAGTGTTCTTGCACACTCAAGGGAACAGTAGTTGTGCTTCCTTGTGCATGCAACTATCTCGACAGTGCATCCACTGAATTATGCTTCAAAGAATGATGGTCTAATCACGTCCTTAAATATTAATATAATATTCGGCAAATGACAGATACTGTAGAGTGAGCTTTTTAGACAGAGAAAAAGAGGGAGATGTGAATCTAATTATTATTTTTTTTTTTTTTTGGTCTATCACAGCCCTCCAATTCGATTGGGTGGTATTTATAGTGTGGGGTTCCGGGTTGCATCCTGCCTCCTTAGGAGTCCATCACTTTTCTTACTGTATGCGCTGTTTCTTATTATTATTATTATTATTATTATTTATATGATGAACCCTATTCAAATGGTGCAAGCAAAAATGGACCATTATTGACTTGATATTCGAGCGCCCAACGAAAATGACGTTCATTAAAGAGAGAAATAACAGAAGGCAATGGGAAATAAAGTATGTATATGATTAAAAGATAACACCTAGTGGTTCACAAAAGAAAAAAAAAACACTTTTCCACTGAAGTATACCTTTGAGACGTACAACCTTAAGTGACAGGGTACCCAGCCCTGTCCAACCCCCATATCTCTCTCTCTTTCTCTCTCTTGAAATAAAAAAAAAATCTTAGCTGTGTATTTTATAAAAGCCACCAACGAGGTAAAAAAAAAAAACACACACACACGCAAACATACCAAGTTTTCAATCCGCATTCCATACAAGTTAGATGCATGCGGATGGGCGGTGGGTGGTCTTTGAACAAGGATTTGAATCGTTTCTCCTACGATGGATTTGTGTGGGCGGGGCCCGGGGGCCCGGGGGGCGGGGGGCGGGGGGCGGGGGGGGGGGGGGGGGGGTGGGGGGGGGCGGGGGGGAGCCGGGGGGCGGGGGGCGGGGGCGGGGGGGGGGTGCGGGGGCGCGGAGGTCGGGGGGGGGGGGGCGGCCGGGGGCGGGGGGGGGGCGGGGGACGGGGGCCGGGGAGGGGGTTGGGGGGGGGTGTGGTGTTGGTAGTTGAACGCCGTTCGAGATAACGTCGTTCAAAGATGATCATATCCTCCAATAGAGGATATGATTATAAGTACTTCGTGTCCGATATACCGAATGACAAACGGGGATATATATATATATATATATATATATATATATATATATATATATATATATATATATATATATATATATGTATATATAATATAATAATATATAATAATATAATATTATATAATAATATATACATTATATATATATATTATATTATATATATATATTATATTATATATAATATATATTATATTTATATCTAAGTATATATATTATTAATATATATATATATAGGTTGTGCCGACGCTGAGTTAAAATACCTGATGTGAAGTGAGAAAAAAAGAAAAATATATATATATATGATCGGTTTTCAGTGCGAGGTAGGAATTGATAATCGCGTTTGATTTATGATCCCACTTATGTTTGATGGTTAAGGAGATATGCAACGTGCATATCTATGCAGGAAATAATATCTGTATGTATATGTTGAACAACAATTGCAGCTTAATGTTTGTATATACGAAATCACGGCGATGTGATAAAAAACCGTATGTATATATATATATATATATATATATATATATATATATATATATATATATTATATATATATACATATATACATATACATATACCTAAGCTATTCTAGGCACAAAGTTACAATAACACGAAATGACAAAAAAATAAAAAAATAAAATAAAGTTAAATTAAATTAATAAAAAAATAAAGTAATATCGTCCTCCTCTTAAAATTCACAGGAAATCAAGTCTGAACGTCTGAGGGGATCCTAGAATCACCTCGTTTGCTTTCCAGACCGTTAAGGCCCCAGGCAATGGCCGGATGAGACAGATTCAGTTTCCCAGTGATGGTGATTGGTAGGAGACGACAGGAGAAGACCTACAGGCAGACTGGCTTAGATGAAACCGGAACAGGGAACTTATAAAATAGAGTAAACACGCAGTTCTTTTAAACTTATGAAATAAAGTAAGCAAGCACTTCTTATAAACTTATGAAGTAAAGTATGCATGCACTCCTAAACTTATGAAATAAAGTAAGCAAGTACTTCTTCTAAACTTATATAATAAAGTAAGCAAGCACTTCTTCTAAACTTATGAAATAAAATAAGCAAGAACTTCTCAATTTATGAAATGAAATAAGCAAGCACTTCCTATAAACTTATGAAGTAAAGTATGCATGCACTCCTAAACTTATGAAATAAAGTAAGCAAGCACTTCTTCTAAACTTATGAAATATAGTGAGCAATCACTTCTATACTTTTGAAATAAAGGAAGCAAGCACTTATTCTATACTTTTGAAATAAAGTAAGCACATACTTCTTCTAAACTTTTGAAATAAAGTAAGCAAACACTTCTCAATTTATGAAATAAAGTAAGCGAGCAATTTTTCTAAACTTACGAAATGAAGTAAGGGAGATTCAATCTGTACCTAATTTAATTCGGCAGCTCTGGAATTTTCATAGACAATAAACGCTTTTAGTAAAACCAAAAGTTAGAAGAATGTACTGGGTGATTAAGACTAGCACGCATTCACCAACATAAGCCAAATGATTAAAGTCAGTGGATAAAAGATGAATTTGTAATACCTGGCGTGTACCGACATAGCTTATACCTGTTCATTATACACCACTGCGGGTTTTATCTACTTGTCATCTGCCTTGATACTGACAATATTCTACATGATGTTAGTAAAATGGAATATAAAATTTATGGATGGAAGCTTTAAGGTTATTAAGCGCCGAAAGAGATGTTGAGAGTAAAAAAGTTTGGAAAATAAGATAAAAGAAAGATAGTAAGAACGGAGGTACAGCAAAAGGAATGAAAGGATGTTGAAGGGAGGGACAGAGAGGATGCTGCAAAGAACCTCTGGTATTGCCTACAGTACACCGCGTGAACCCTGACGATACTAACCACCTGAGCCTCTTTTTTTACCACAACCGTAGACTACAAGGGAGCCCTTCCAATACGATTATTCATCATACAACTGGTTCCACAAGAATGGATAAACAGGTGTTTGGCGAGCGGCTCTACCTTGCTTTCATGGAGGGGTGGGAGTGGGGTGGGGGGCGGGGGGTATTTGAAGGTCCTCAAAAGTGAGTTACGTCAATATTGGGCTGAAAATGGAAGAAATGGGAGTCCCTCGCATACTGCGTCTCATTTTTCTCCCATTCAAAAGGGAAAATGTACTTTATTATAAGGGAAAGTGTACGATTCTCAAATTGGAAAATATACGTTTATCAAGGGGGAAAATGTAGTACATTTATCACGAGGGGTAAATGTATGTTTATAAAAGGGGAAAGTGAACGATTATCAAAGTGGAAAATATACATTTATCATACGACTATCAAAGTAGAAAATATACATTTGTCATAGGATTATCAAAGTGGAAAATATACATTTATCATGCGATTATCAAAGTGGAAAATATACATTTATCATAGCATTACCAAAGTGGAAAATATACATTTATCATACGATTATCAAAGTGTAAAATATAAATTTATCATAGCATTATCAAAGTGGAAAATATACATTTATCATGCTATTATCAAAGTGTAAACTATACATTTATCATGCGATTATCAAAGTGTAAAATATACATTTATCATGCGATTATCAAAGTGAAAAATATATATTTATCAAAAGGGGAAATGTAGTACATTTATCACAAGGGGGAAATGTATGTTTATAAAAGGGGAAAGTGAACGATTATCAAAGTGGAAAATATACATTAATCATACGACTATCAAAGTGGAAAATATACATTTATCATGCGATTATCAAAGTAGTGGAAACTATAAATTTATCATAGGATTATCAAATTGGAAAATATACATTTATCATGCGATTATCAAAGTAGTGGAAACTAAATTTATCATAGGATTATCAAATTGGAAACTATAAATTTATCATAGGATTATCAAATTGGAAAATATACATTTATCATGCGATTATCAAAGTAGTGGAAACTATAAATTTATCATAGGATTATCAAATTGGAAAATATACATTTATCATGCGATTATCAAAGTGGAAAATATACATTTATCATACGATTATCAAAGCGGAAAATATACATTTATCATACGACTATCAAAGTGGAAAATATACATTTATCATACGACTATCAAAGTGGAAAATATACATTTGTCATAGGATTATCAAATTGGAAAATATACATTTATCATACGATTATCTAAATGGAAAATATACATTTCTCAAATGGGAAAATGTATGTTTATCAAATAGGAAAATAAGCTTTTTTTTTTGGCAAGTTATATGCAGAGCGAGCCTTATAAGTTAGCCAGTAAAATTCACGTCAACTTATTCTTTTAGTATGCATTTAATAGTGTAATTCTACCTTTAAAAAAATAATGGGAATATGTAAAATGTTAGAGACAGCAAAATACCACCCAAAGGACGTTACGTACCGTTCCAAAGCTAGGACGAAGGTGACCTGATTCTGCAAGCTATTCTTGTATAGTGACAATTTTAATCCTAAAAAACACATTTCCCGACCTAAATCTCAAGATAAGATGATACATACCCGCACTACATAATACAGTAATTATGGCGCCAGTTTTTCTCAATTACTTTTCCTTCATTCTCCCAGTCCAGCAGCTAAGTCAATAATATTTCAATATTTTCCTTATTCGTGCCATTATCTGTAAATGAATTTCCATCCCCTCAAAGTGCATCTAAAATGCATCTAAAATACATCTCTTATAAATAACTTAGTATTTTAATAGATCTCCGCCTTCTTTGCGTCACCTACTGATTTCATAAACGCCGTAATTTCTCAGTCCCCTCAATGATCAAAGTGTATCTAAAATACATCTAAAATACATCTCTCATAAATCACTTTCTATTATAATACATTTTCATCTTTGCGTCAACTGCTTGTTTCGTAAACTCCGACGTAATTTCCCAAAGATCAAAGTGTATCTGAAATACATCTAAAATACACCCTCTCATAAATCACTTACCATTTTAATACATTTTCATCTTTGCGTCAACTTCTGGTGTCATAAACTACGACGTAATTTCGCACTGATTTTCAGGCAAACTGAAGGCGTGTTAGTTCGTGACACCCATTGGCTGGCACGTAGAATAATACAGAAAAATTCAACTGCTAACTATTTCGAAACGAATCCGGCAAAATATTGCAGACGCTCAGCGAAGCGTTTAAATCAACTTTCGCTTGGACACTGCCAGCTTTTCTGCAACAGGCGAGCGACGAAATTCTTAAATGGGAAATTTCCCTTTTTAAAATATACTAGCTTGGGGCGCAAGTGATCTTTAAACACACATCTTGGTGAGGGAAATATACAATAGAGAACCGCCTGGCTTCTTCTTGAGCGGGGCAGCCTCGCCCCAAAATGCTTTTCAAGATGGGCGGGGCAGTGACTGTCATCTGTTAACACACGGGTTGATTGACAAACGCTCGCATTCCTGTGTTTACATTTCAACTTTTATTGAATATTCTTGTGGAAAAGGAACTGTAAAATTTACATTTCACGTTTTTCTCTCTATACAACAGTATTCTAACATATTTTAACTTCAAATGAATCTCAATTTATATCTGAAACCTTCATTTCAACTGAATCATAACATTAATACTAATTAGAGCTTGTGCTTCAAAATGTCTAAATTTACATTGAATGGTTCTTCAAGTACGAAACCATCCCTGGAGTCATTGTGCAAATTCAAAAATTAATAACAAATTCACGTTTAGATATTTAAAAAAATAAACCACCAAAAACCAGTGTCCTCATTTTACACGAATAGAAAAAAAATAATATTAAAGCTCACTCAAATGTTAAACCACCTTTAATTTCAAAGTTTCCATTTTAGGTGATTTATCTGAGTGCACATTCATTTTTCTCACTTATCACCTTTCAAACGAATATCAGCATTTTGACTTCAACTAAACCCACTAATATTTTCCTATGAATGCAATCCACCAATTGGTTTATTTTAAGTAAATTTATTTGCTTTAGCGCTTTATTAAAAACAATTCATATTTTAAGCTAAAATTAAGAAAATAATTGTGACGTTTCCAATTTCATTTAACACCCGATCGTTTTTTCTCTCGTTTCATTTCATCGTGATTTCATTAAAAAAATTATTACTTTTTATTTTAAGTAAAATCCCGCGATGTAGAATCCTCTTAACTCCTCTTAATACTTTCTTTAAAAAAGACGAAAAAAGTTAAAATTTATTTTTTATGTTAAGTAAATTCTCGCCATATAGAATCCTCTTAACTCTTTTTAATACTTTTTTTTTTTAAAGAAAACAGTTAAAATTTACTTTTTATGTTATGTAAATTCTCGCTATTTTCAATATTCGTAACTCCTTTAATACTTTCTTAAAAAGTTAAAATTTACTTTTCATTTTAAGTAAATTCTCGCGTTATAGAATCCTCGTAACTCATTTTAATACTTTCTTTTCAAAAAAAAAAAAAGTAAAATTTACTTTTTATTTTAAGTAAATTCTCGCGATTTTGAATCATCGCAACTCCTTTTAATACTTTCTTTTAAAAAGAAAAAAATTACTTTTTATTTTAAGTAAATTCTGGCGATTTTGAATCCTCATTTCACGTGACCACACAAACTTGAATTATGTCCTTTCGTATAAAAACCTACCTCCAATTTTCCTTTTCAAAAGCACAGTAACATCTTCGTTCCTGTCACTTGTGACCAAATTAGCATTAATTATTTCGTCTGAAATAAATCACCAGACTCTTTTGTGGTGTAATTCGCTAACGAGCTTTATGATAAGGCCTTCTGGTCACGTCTGATTCGGTTGGGCAGCTGCTCGACCTTCTTCCGTTCAAATGAACCTTTACAGAGAGAAAAAAAAGGAAGGGGGGCCGGGGTTCCCCAGACTACACACGATGCATTGCGTTTCTGTTGCTTTTCTGCTAAATGTCTTGAAATTTTCGCTGACTCCTGTAAAATTTCAGAAAGCGAGGCCATATCGCTGCATTCAAGGGTTGGTCCACTGTTTTTTCCTTCCACTTTTTAATTCCCGGTTGGTCCACTGTTTTTTCCTTCCACTTTTTAATTCCCGGTTGGTCTACTGTTTTTTCCTCAACTTTTTAATTTCTGATAGGTTCACTGTTTGTTCTATCACTTTTAACTTCTGGTTGGTCCACTGTTTTTCCCCTACTTTTTAATATCTGGTTGATCCACTGTTTCCACCACCCCCCCTTTTTTTTTTTTTTTCCCCCCCCATTTCTGGGTCAATCTGGGTGGGAATAGGCAAGCACTTTACCTTGCAAATCCCAACGGCCTCCGTAGTGAGAGTTAAACCTTTAAGTATCTTAGCAAAACGATTTTACTGCATTTTTTTCTGATGATAAAACTAAGTTCGGTATTGCTCGAAATCGGATGTCTATATGTAGTGTTTTCTTCACGAATCTATCCAAAAAAAAGTCGGTTAAAAATGAACCATCTATCCTGAATGTCTTAGTTTCAAAAACCTCTACAATAATAATAATAATAATAATAATAATAATAATAATAATATCCTTTATTTCAGCTCAGGGCCCTATACGAACAGAAAGGCAGCAAAGGTTAAAACCCTTTTCAAATCGAGAATCATCTTCGACACGATTTCATAACCAACCAGGCGTCTGGTACCCCAACGTAATGCAATAACCTACCCGTGGGAATGAAGACCCATAACGCAAACATATTAATTACGTAGGATCCACCTCCCATACAATAACAGGAACAAATGGTACCCACATCGCCTGGACTCCTACCCATTTGTTAGCAGACCTTTTCTCTCTTCATTATTTCTTCTCCGTTCTGATTTCTTGGATTAAGACGAACAGTTCACAGGGTGGTTTGGAAAAGGGCTTATTACTCATCGGAGCCTCCTCTCTATATAACTGAACCTGGGGATATTCTGGGAAATCCTAGGGACATTCTAGGATGATCCTAGGGATATTCTGGGGAAATCCTAGGGACATTCTAGGATGACCCTAGGGACTTTCTAGGATGATCCTAGGGACTTTCTAGGATGATCCTAGGAATATTCTGGGGAAATCCTAAAGACATTCTAGGGTGATCCTAGGGATATTCTAGGGTGATCCTGGGGGTATTCAAGGCGATCCTAGGGAAATTCAAGGGTGATCCATTGGGGTATTCTAGGGTGATCCTAGGGATATTCTAGGGACATTCTAGGGTGATCCTACGGATATTCTAGAGTGATCCTGGGGGCATTCAAGGTGATCCTAGGGAAATTCAAGGGTGATCCATTGAGGTATTCTAGGGTGATCCTAGGGATATTCTAGGGACATTCTAGGGTGATCCTAGGGATATTCTGCACACTAATCACTAATGGCTAAGTGGACGCAGTTCTAGTGACATAAATGTAGGGAAATATTCATAACTATTCCCTTGAATTGAAGTGTTAAGATGAAATATTTTTGTTTCGCACGAAGTGTTAATATTCGAGTAGAGAGAGAGAGAGAGAGAGAGAGAGAGAGAGAGAGAGAGAGAGAGAGAGAGAGAACCTTTTGCCTGTCACACGGCACTGACTTTCAAGAAACAAAAGACCCTTTGGTACGGTAATCAGCCTTTACCCTCTCTTATCGGCGTCAATGACCTTCGATGTCAGGATGCCAGAAAACTTCATAATCATTCATTCATTACCCTCTCTTAAGACTCGAATCTTCTAAACAATAATATCGCTACGTGTGTGTTTGTTTTGATTGTATGGTGTTTTTACGTTGCATGGAACCAGTGGTCATTCAGCAACGGGACCAACGGCTTTACGTGACTTCCGAACCACGTCGGAAGTGAACTTCTATCACCAGAAATATACATCTCTGACCCCTTAATGGAATGGTCGAGTATCGAACTCGCGGCTACCGAGGTGACAGGTAAAGACCATACCAACCACGCCACTACGTGGGTGTGTGTATGTGTGTGTGTGTGTGTGTGTGTGTATGTGTGTGTGCGTGTGTGCGCGTTACCTCCAGAAATCTGATACACACTGTTTCTTGTTAATGACTATTAATTTTTTTTGTGCTCATTAGAGCATCAGAGGATGTTTATATATTTCTGTAAATTTTACTTTTAATTAACTTTTAGCATCAAATGCTTCCGCTGTGGTCATAGGTATTATCTGAGTATTGCGGAAATTTCTTATTAGCCTTTTTGAAAAGTTCATATATAATATATATATAATTATATATATATATAAATAATATAATATTATATTATTTATATCTATATATATATTATAATATGATTTATATATATATAGGGTAATATATAATATATATGTATTGTAGTTAATATATGTATATATATAATATATAATATATGAATATATACATATCTACAAATGTATATATTTTACATATATACATATACGCATATTTATATAATTCATATATAACGTTTTCATGAATAAATTGTAAATAACCATCCAAACGCATGAATGTAATACAGTAATATATTTTAAGATGCCGATCTCCGTATCACAGAATAAATTTAAGTTAATAAATAATTTTAATGTCAATATGTAATTAATATTAATATATAATTATATATAACTTTTACATCAAGGGAACCCAAAACGTAAGAGAAGACTCACAACAATATAGTTTAGAATTTGCAAAAGACTTTTACAGAGAGAGAGAGAGAGAGAGAGAGAGAGAGAGAGAGAGAGATGGAAATTCTCAATCCTCCGGTCAACGATAAACCGGAGAAAGAAAGAAACGAGATTGGAAATTAAAAAAAATATATGTTAGAAAAAAAAATATGATGACCGCGACAGAGACAATGACGATCATAATGATGACGATGATGACTCCCATGATAATGATGACTTGGCTGGAATATAAATGTCGCTAATGACATCATTTGCAGGCAATTAAAATCAGCTTCGAAATGGCTGACCACACACACAGACCGACAGACAGACAGACAGACGGACACACAGACACGACCAAAAACTTTCAATTATAATGTTAAAGGATTTTACCTGGGACGGGAAGATAATTATTTCTTAAAGGAGGAGAGATTTTTAATTAAGTCTAATGATGGCTGTCAGGGGGAGGGGAGAAGAAGAAGAAGAAGAAGAGATGCGGTAGATATCAAATGGATCTCTCTCTCTCTCTCTCTCTCTCTCTCTCTCTCTCTCTCTCTCTCTCTCTCCCGGCGTCATGCAAGCTCCTCGATCTGCCCCGCTAAGTCTTTCCTTTTACTTTTCAAATCCTCAATAATTTATAATTTTACTTAAGCTACTTATGAAAAATCCTACATATTAGCTATACATAAGCGTCAATAACGCATTAATATGATCATGTAACGTTTACGCGCGCGCGTAAACGCGTCGATATTCTAAGCAAAGTCACAAATTGCAAAGCTTTCACGAAGAACGTTTTCTTAATAAAAAAAAAAAAGTGGGTTGTGCCTCCATTCTATATATTATAGGTAATCATTATAAGTATCTGGAGCAAAGTTCCTTGCGATTTCATTACACTTACTTTATCAAAGCTCAAGATTACGTTCTTCTCTGTTTTTCCAATGTGCTTCGAATGGCCCCTCGACAATTATTATTATTTTTCTTTTTTATCTGGTATACTTAATCACCTCGACTAACATCAGTCACACCGAGTGTTCTTTATAATTAAGCTCTGTCGCTTTGTGGGTAATCTTGGGTCCTCAGTGATGCACGATTTTAATGTCTGTTTAAGGGTACAAATTACAGTATTTATCCAGTGACCTCGTGAGAGAGTGAATTAAGATTGCGGGTGGTGGGCGACGCTATACTTGTATACAAGGAAAATTAGTAGAGAGAGAGAGAGAGAGAGAGAGAGAGAGAGAGAGAGAGAGAGAGAGAGAGAGAGAGAGAGAGAGAGAGAGAGAGAGAGGATTTACCTTAAAAAAATATAAATTCCCCACGGCAATATCACCTGTCATGGATTAAGTTAAATGTTGTTATTTTCAAGAGAATACGCCATTAGCTATAATGGGCAAAGTTTATGAGAAATGGAGCCCATGAGGGGTATAGCCGTCATTGTACCTCACGCGGTGCACTGTAGGCACTACTCAAGGTTCTTTGCAGCTCTCCTTCGGCTTAAACCGCAACTCCTTTCATTCCTTTTTACTGTACCTCCATTCATATTGTTCAAACTTCACTTTAAAAAAAAAAAAAAACCCTATTCGCTACCATAAAAAAGGTATTCACTCTTCAGTTTAAAAAACTGTTCACACTTCATTGCAATAAAAAAATTATTCTAAACCTTCCAGTATACACCATACCTACCTAAACAATACTTAGGTTTGGCTGAACTTGCTGAGTTTTCTTAAGCCTCACCTATTATAATTACTGTTCATTCCGCTTTTAATTCATAACTAGGAAACTTGCTCCCACGTTCCTACACGAGTCAGCGACATTACCCACTTTAATAACTTATATTGCTCCATCTTCCTGGCCTGCTTTCCTTCTCGTTGCTCACTTACAATTGCTCCATCTTCCTGGACTGCTTTCCTTCTCGTTGCTTATTATTGCTCATCTTCCAAATGGACTGCTTTCCTTCTCGTGCTTACTTATATTGCTCCACTTCCTGGACTGCCTTTCCTTTCTCGTTTGCTTACTTATATTGCTCCATCTTCCTGGACTGCTTTCCTTCTCGTTGCTTACTTATATTGCTCCATCTTCCTGGACTGCTTTCCTTCTCGTTGCTTACTTATATAGCTCCATCTTCCTGGACTGCTTTCCTTCTCGTTGCTCACTTACCATTGCCGCCATCTTCCTGGCTTGGCTTTCCTCTCGTTGCTTACTTATATTGCTCCATCTTCCTGGCCTGCTTTCCTTCTCGTTGCTTACTTATATTGCTCCATCTTCCTGGACTGCTTTCCTTCTCGTTGCTTACTTATATTGCTCCATCTTCCTGGACTGCTTTCCTTCTCGTTGCTTACTTATATTACTCATCTTCCTGTCCTGCTTTCCTTCTCGTTGCTCACTTATATTGCTCCATCTTCCTGGACTGCTTTCCTTCTCGTTGCTTACTTATATTGCTCCATCTTCCTGGACTGCTTTCCTTCTCGTTGCTTACTTATATTGCTCCATCTTCCTGGACTGCTTTCCTTCTCGTTGCTTACTTATATTGCTCCATCTTCCTGGCCTGCTTTCCTTCTCGTTGCTCACTTACATTGCTCCATCTTCCTGGACTGCTCTCCTACTCGTTGCTTGGTTCTTGCTGACATAAGATTTCGACCCTACGATCTTCCATGAGTCTAAAATTCCTCTTTATAATTACCATTTATTCATTATAATATCATCAGACATCAATCGTCTATTGGTACAATGACGACCTCGTTTCTTATCGTACAAGCATGCGCTTTCAACATTCTAACACTTTAGTGTTTTCAACATTCCAACACTTTACTTAGAAATGTTAAACATCCAGCAACATAAGATACAATCGACCGGTATCCGCTGTTACAACGAACTATCCGCTTTCTCTCTCTCTCTCTCTCTCTCTCTCTCTCTCTCTCTCTCTCTCTCTCTCTCTCTCGGCATACTTGCGTCCACTTATTTCTAATCCTAATCACTCTTAGTAGCCTGATCCCTGCACATATATTTCAGAGGGCTCGTATCTGACGAGTCTCTTCTCTTGCATAACCATTAAAGATTCTGAAATTCAGTAACCACAAATTCTCTTTTTGTTGCTGACATTTTTTATCTCGAAGTATTCGCTAAGTCCCGTAACAGGGCCTGTTAGGACGAAATTACTTCTCGCAATGTTTGTCCTTTCTCTAATATTTATCTTATATCTAGCCACTTTATATCTACTGCCAATGACTGCAACATCCACTCTCTTGCCTACGCATTATCCATTCTATCAGCTCTCGAGCCTTATTGTAACCCACAGTCCATTGCGCATCAATATGCTTCAAGCAATATCAAGTATCATGGAGGTCCACGGTGTTTATTTTACTCTCTAGGTGTTTTTTTTCATGCTCCTCATTGTTTTATGGGGGTATTCTATTCCTCTCCATACATGCTATAGAAGTCCTGGCTATAGCAAAATTTGGTTTTATAGTTCAATGTTGAGGGTTGTTTCATTAAAAGTCACGACACCTCAGGACACATTCTAAGTCGTTCTCTTATAAAAAAAAAAAAAAAAAAAAAAAAAAAAACAAAAAAAGAAAAAAAAAACTAGTCTCAAAAAAAGTTATTTCTTGTTCTAAGCTTTCAGTGTGCGTCAAGGCATCGCTTTAAACTTGTGCACTGACCGTATCATAAATGCAGCGTCCGCTACCCATTCTCAGTTACTTGTGGTGTTCCTCAGGGCCCTGATCTCTCACTGAATCTTTTCCACTTTTCCATCAGTATTCTTTTTGGTTTCCCTCCTCTCATATATATTTTCTTACCATTGCTTCAGCGCCTTCTTATTTCTCCTGCTTTTCTGACATCCGTACTCATTTCCTACTTTTTTTTTTTATTCTGGATTTTTTTAAGGTTTTGTTTGTTTGTATGGTGCTTTTACGTTGCATGGAACCAGTGGTTATTCAGCAACGGGACCAACGGCTTTACGTGACTTCCGAACCACGTCTAGAGTGAACTTCTATCACCAGAAATACACATCTCTCACTCCTCAATGGAATGGCCGAGAATCGAACCCGCGATCACCAAGGTGGAACGCAATTACCGTATCAACCACGCCCCTGAGGCGCTGATTTTTTTTTTAAGGGTCCACTAACTTAACCAGTCTTCTGGATTTAGCTTCGAATGATCTCCCTCTCTACTATTCCATGCGTTTATTCAATTCTGTTTCTTCAAAAATTCAAAATCGCATATCTTTAACCATCCAGGGTTTTCCAGGTTACATCATGATCTAAGTTCATATGGCTATTCTCTCCTCTATGATATAAGTAAGCTTCGTTTTCGACGCCACGAGCTCTTTTCTTCTCTTCGGGTACTTAATCATATGCTTGTCCTTCCATGAACTTGTAACATTGCATCATTTTTAGATAATTCTGTCTTCTTTTCTTTCGTTTAGTTATTGAACCCATATTGCGTACTTCTCTTTATTGCAATGTGGTTATGCTGTCCTGTTTTTTTTCTTTTCTTTCTTTGCGGTCTTTAACGCCATCAAAGTGCACGATTCCCATTCACTCAGAAGAAATCATAAATCCTCTGATTACTCAGCTTGAAGACTGTGGTCCTTCACGCACCTTACTTCCCCTAATCCAAGCTCCAATTCATATCCTATTAAAAGAATATCGCTCTATAGAATCCTCTAAGACGAGACCCGCATATTCTACCTTGTACTAGATCCAATTCGAGTAATATTAATAAGCAGGACACACTGTGTATCTCAGTATGAATCGATAGAGATTTTTTGTTTCGACGTTAACATGCTACCATATTAAGATTGATTGATTGTGAGTTATCTGGCGTCTACCATATGAAGAACGCCGCCACATACGACGTCTGGGACTAATATTGGAATCAAGAATTGAAAGCCTTTTAAGGCCAAGCGCTGGGACTTATGAAGTCATTCAGCGCTGAAAGGGGAAATTGACAGGATGAGGGTTTGAAACGTGTAAGAGGAGGAAAACCTCAAAAGCAGTTACACTATGAAGCAATTCAGAGAGAGAGAATATGAACGGAGGTACAGCAAAAGGAATGAAAGAGGTTGCAGCTAGGGGCCGAGGGACGCTGCAAAAAACCTCAAGTAACGACTGCAGTGTCTGAGACTTATCATCTTCTATCTATATATCGGCTGCTTTTCAGAATTGTTCTTTCTTTTTTAATCAAACATCCAACATCGTCACAATTTACTTAATAAAACAAATATCCAGTCAACATTTTCCTGTACGCTGTCAATTCTGCGGGCTTCGTCTATCCGTCTGCCCTCACACCTTAAAAACGAGAGGCTAGAGGGCTGCAAATTGCTATGTTGATCATCCACCCTCCAATCACCAAACATACCAGTAGTTTTTATTTCGTTTAAGGTTAAAGTCAGCCGTAATCGTTCTTCTGGCGGCTTTTTAGGCACCAACATAGGTCACCAGCGTACCGTGGCTGAGTTTCATGGGCCGTGGTTGAGAAAACTCGATTACGCCCAAGAAACTTGGGAGCAGCTTTTACTTGTTTTTGGTGTCTGTCTCCGTCGACTTTGATTTCAGAAAGCTTTTCAGAGCTCTACAAAACATGCAAAATACAAGGCATGTGCATATTAACTGAACCAGCCTTGTGGTAATTCTGTCGATGGCTTGAACAAATGGTGCTAGCTAACTATTCAAGTATGCGTCTTTAATATAATATTTCCTACTCCGAATATAATACAGCACATCAAAGGAAAGAAGAAAATAAGGTTTCACTTCATTAACATCATTTTTATTCTCATTATTAGACATATTATTCATCAGCAACACTTCTGTACAATATTTACAGCATTTTGGCACAAATCATCAAGTTCAATAAGGAGCATTATTCTACAGATACACAAAGTGAACATGGGCTTTATTTGCACTTTACAGATGGACCCTCTCGGGGTCGGGCGCTTGATCAAGAGGAAAACAGCTCTGTCAAAATCACTTTACACAAAATCACTTTCAATATTTTGGCAAATCAAAACAATTGGACGTGACCCAAAAACGTTATGAACGTCGCCACAAAAAAAACATGAAAGAAACAGATAAGCAATTCTACACAAAAGACAATTTTCCAAAAATAATGTATACCTCAAACGTGTATACATGTATGCGCATGTGTAAATAACGCGCATGCATACCCACTCTTTGCATTTACATGCACACTCGCAACGAGAGAATACACCAGGACGGACGTATTTATGGTACATATTGGAAGCCCCTGATAATACATACTCGTTCAGACAACTCTGTTAGGTCAAACATACCCATGGAACTGCTAGGTCAAACCATACCATGGACATCAAAGTCAAACATACCCATAGATTGCTAGGTCAAACCATACCATGGACAGCTAGGTCAACAATACCCATGGAATGCTGGGTCAAACCATACCATGGACAGCTAGGTCAAACATACCCATGGAATGCTGGGTCAAACCATACCATGGACAGCAAAGTCAAACATACCCATGGACAGCTAGGTCAAACATACCCATGGATTGCTAGGTCAAAACATACCTATGGGCAGCTAGGTCAAACATAACCATGGTCTGCTAGGTCAAAAATACCCATGGGATGCTAGGTCAAACATACCCATTGGATCAAACATACACATGGACTGCTAGGTCAAACATGCCCTGAATATATGAAGACAGTAAGGAGGAATGGTTGTCGAAATTCAATAATCAGTTTGGATATGATCACACAGCACCTGAGAAAACTCATCTTATTTCCCGTAGTAATAATAATAATAATAATAATAATAATAATAATAATAATAATAATAATAATAATAATAATAATAAAAGAGTACAAGAAACTACACTGACGATGCAATAGCTAAATAAGTGTTTTTTATTCCATGAGTAAATACAGCACGAAAAAAAAAAAAAAAAAACTGAATAAAATGGTTAAAATACGACTTCAGCTCTAGTTAATTCTATCCTACATCTTTTCAGAGCAGGTACCTGGAACTTTCTACCACTTCTTTGAGGAGGGGTGGATACCTGGTTGCGTGCATCCGTAAGAGCGACGAATGAAGGGATTATGGTTACTTTTCTTGCTAAAGGGAGCCTTGTATCGTTACTGTCAGATAAGCGGCTAATTCTTGTTTTCTGGGTTTTTTTTTTCTGTGTTCATTTCTTTTTACAGTTAGCCTGCGAGAGAAATTTGTAAGAAATACAAATAAAAATATAAAAAAGTCGACTGTTGGCATTTATTGATGACGTTTGTTGCAATTCTGTAAGCAAAATGTTGGGGTGGGGGGGAGGATTTATTAAATGTAATTAAGCATTAACCATAAAGTTCAAATTTTCATCGAAAAAATATATTAAATTTCCAATGGGTTCATGCCCATCCCTGAATACAAAAAGTAACATCTCAAACCGTATGCGTTGCATTTAGTTAAAAGACTCCCATATGAGAGAGAGAGAGAGTGAGAAGAGAGAGGAGAGATAGAGAGAGAGAGAGAGAGAGAGGAGAGAGAGAGAGAGAGAGAGAGAGAGAGAGAGACTTTATATATAATAGTGTTAAGAGAGATTAGCTGATAGATTTTAACATCTATATTTTGAGAGAGAGACCTTACAGACCTTACAGACCTTACATCTTGTTCGGGTTGCCCCAGGTCCCTCAGTGTGAGGCACCTCTAATGTCTACCAGAGAGTTGCTAGTACATCTTCCGGTATATTTTGCATCTTCCAATCTTGGATGGTCTGGGATGCAGTTTAGATATTTGTCGAGCTTATTCTTAAACACATCTACGCTCACTCCTGATATATTCCTCAGATGAGCTGGCAACGCATTGAATAGACGCTGCATTATCGATGCTGGTGCGTAGTGGATTAATGTCCTGTGTGCTTTCCTTATTTTTCCTGGTATAGTTTTGGGCACTATTAATCTACCTCTGCTTGCTCTTTCTGATATTTTTAGTTCCATGATATTTTCTGCTATTCCTTCTATCTGTTTCCATGCCTGAATTATCATGTAGCGTTCTCTTCTCCTTTCTAGACTATATAATTTTAAGAATTGTAGTCTTTCCCAGTAGTCAAGGTCTTTAACTTCTTCTATTCTAGCTGTAAAGGACCTTTGTACACTCTCTATTTGTGCAATATCCTTTTGATAGTGTGGGTACCATATCATATTGCAATATTCAAGTGGACTACGAACATATGTTTTATAAAGCATAATCATGTGTTCAGAGAGAGAGAGAGAGAGAGAGAGAGAGAGAGAGAGAGAGAGAGAGAGCACAAGCCTCTGCGTCTGGCTGAGAGCAGCCCTGTACAACAGAGTTATATTGACTCTTACGGGTTTTTTTTTCCCTGACACCGCCCCTCTTCTTCCCCTCCCCCCCCCTCCCCCGACAGTTTAGCAAGAGCGTTAACATTCCCGAGGGACTCCGCGGGTGTGTGTTTTAAAGATTCCCGAGTGACAGGTGTAAAGAAGGCTCTGGAATGTCTAGTAGTAGCCTTCTTGGAGATGCTGAAGAAAAAGTATAAAGGGGTTTTAACGCAGTAAATATAGACCGTTAGCGATGCTGACATTGCTTGTATTGTGCCCACTTGATACGGCTCTTCGGCAGAGTTTGGTGTTATTTAGTATATAACTTTGAGGATTCTGTGAATATATATATACATACATACATACATATATATATATATATATATATATATATATATATATATATATATATATAATATATATATATATATAATTTAAAAAATCACAGTAGATGCACGTGACTTCAGTAAATAAGCGAATACCACAGGAAAATGATAGGCAGGAATCCAAGCTCTTTCGTCTTTTTCCTGTGGTATTCGCTTATATATATTTATATATATATCTATATATTTATCTATATATATATATATATATATATATAGATGGTTATCACATTACTCAAGAATTTACCTGCACATACTAGACAATATGGTCGAACTGAAGAGACCAAGTATTGGAAAGCTTTATAATCATTATACAGATTTGATCCTTAATGCATACAATTTCGAGCGTGATTGGTAACCCTTGCTTACTGTACCCCTCACGGACAAAAATACAATAATAGAATCAAATGAACTCGAAAAATGGAAGCCTCTGTACAGCTCATTTGCATGTCATCTTAATCGATGGTTGAAATGTCAAAATCTACACACATCAATGATGCCTTCATGAACATTAAAATAAAATATGCGCAAGTCATTTCGTAATCATGTATACAATAATTCTGTTGATCGGTTATGTTAACACGAGTTCACACGAAAAAGTACATCGACACAGTAATTCACTGGAATCCTTCTAACTATGAAAAATTAAGAAGAAAATAACACCTCGAATGATGATGATGAACGTTAGAAAGCTCTTAAATAAAATGCATGACAACAAACAGGAAAAAATTTACTTTAAGTCAACGAATGCCAATTCTGTCCTTAATAGTTTACAGTGCTATACATACTACATATATACTATATATATATATATATATATATATATATATATAGTATATATATATATATATATATATGTATATATATATATATATATAGATATATAGATATATAGATATATAGATATATAGATATATAGAGATATCGATATGTAGATATATAGATATATAGATATATAGATTATATAGATAATATATAGATATATAGATATATAGATATATAGATAGATATATAGATAGATATATAGATATATAGATATAGATATATAGATATATATATAGATAGATATATATATATATATATATATATATCTATATATATATATATATATATATATATATATATATATACAGGGTGTCCATAAAGTCCTAGTACCATTACAAGTATTTATTGCTTGTAATGGTACTGGGACTTTATGGACAACCTGTAAATATACATACGTATACATATATATTTATATGTATGTATCTATGTATGAATAACACTTTCACTAGAATGCAGAACCGGATCTATTGGCACAGCAAAACGATAGAATGTAGTCATATACCCATTAATGTTATACCTGTATCACAAATTTTACTTAATAACTCAGATTATTTGTTATATATTAAGGCACGTCAAGAAAAATGTCAGATTTGTAAGATGTACGCTATCTAAAACATTACATATCTGCATACTACTTGTCTCGTTCTCGAAGTGTGGAGGGTAATGGAATCACTTGGGTATCAAGGAAGACAGAAGCAGGCACTGAATTCCAAAGCCTGGTAGCGCGGTAGTCACTGGGCAGAACAGGTAAAGGATTTATGATTTCCATAAGAGCAAATTTGGGAAAAGGATGCCTCACGGGTTTAACAATGGATGCCTTCTTTCTCTATTGAACCTATGGAGGAGAAAGGTTCAATTCTACACTGCAGAGAACAATCTTTTCAAAGGAGATAATCAAGGCTAGAACAGACGAGAGATTCACGTACTCTTTCATGAAAGTTTATGAAAGTTCCAACGGAAGGAATGTTGGGTGAAACAACCATTAAAAAAATGATTGCAGTCACTGTTCGCAAAAAAAGAAAAAAAAAGAAAAAAATTGTAGTCACTAAAGGAAGTTCGCAAACAAAATTAAAAAAAAAAGTGAAGGGATACGTTCTGCCCCTGATACCCTGCTTATATGAAAGTAAGTCTGAAATCCACAGGCTTTCAGTACAATAAATATGACAAAAGGGGACAAGATGAAGGTGGGTGAGAGCCGAAAGAATGAAGACTAAGAGAGAGATAAACGAAAGCCCAGCGAGACTATAAAGGGCAGATAAACAAAAGCCAAATAGACTGGGCTTTCCACTGTAAGACGACGCTAGAAAATCATACTAGCGTTTTTATAAATCATGCTTACTGATGAAAAATCAAAAAGTAATTTCACCCGAATTTAGAAGTCTGAATTTTATGCCAAAAATTTACAAGAGGGTAAAAAATATAGTTAATTTCATTAAGGAAATAAAAATACAGGGAAAATATTACTATTTTCAAGGAAAAAATATATCTTCTTTCCATTAAGATATATTATAGAAATTAACGTTTTTACAAGTACAGAGTATCCTCCAATTACCAATGTTACTAAAGTAAGCTGCTTTTTTTTTGGCTAATAAAAAAAAGAAAGATCTCACTGGTACATAGACCAAAGGGATAATCAGATCAACTCAAAACTAACACTGTGACCACTTCTTAACTACAAAATCTGCCTAGACTTAAAAATAATCATCAGAATTTATCAGGTTTTCTTTAACTTTCACTTTAAGCCACATAAAAATCATGTAACTTTGCACTTGACAGCTAACAAGGACAAAGGCACTGTAATTATAATTTTCTCCATTTTATAATTAGATATATATAGTATATATATATAAATATATATATTTATAGGTATCTATTTTATATATTTATATATATATATATGTTATATAATATATATATAATATATATATATATATATATATATATATCTTATATATATATATATATATATATATATATATATATATATATAGATATATATATATATATATATATATATATATATATATATATATATATATATATATATATATATATACACGTACGTATGTGTGAGCCTTACCCACGGACACAAGAGCCCTCAAATTTTCCATAGAAAAAAAAAATTGATAAAAACAAATAGACAAGCAAGTGAACAACAGGAGACGACACAGAGCCTTGCAACAACAAAAACCAACAAAAGCCACACAACAATAACAAATGACGCAATAATGAATCAGCTGATTCGTCTTACATTCTAAGGGCGCTTTTCAGTATCACCAACTGTTCCACAATGCCGTCAATATGGGGGTTGGGGGTTTGGGGAAGGAGGAGGAAATAGAGGAGGAGGAAGGGGGATATAAGGATAAAATGACTCAAGGTAATCACTACAAAACGTAAGACTGACTCAAGGTAATGATTACGAAGCTCAAGATTGACTGAAGGTAATGATTACAAAACTTAAGATGGAGTCAAGGTAATGATTACAAAACTCAATATTGACTCAAGGAAATGATTATAAAACTCAACATAGACTCAAGGTAATGATGACAAAACTCAAGACTGACTCAAGGTAATGATGACAAAACTCAAGATTGACTTGAGGTAATGATTACAAAACTCAAAACTGACTCAAGGTAATGATTATAAAACTCATGACTGAATCAAAATAATCATCACAAAACTTAAGATTATATTGGTTAAAAATAAAGAACTTAGTTTGGAAGCAAAATTAAGCATTACGCCCCATTTATTTATTTTGATTTTTTCTTAATTACCGGAAAGCCTCAGTTACAATGGAAACAGATTCCATCCAGATTCAACAAAGAATCGCCCCCCCCCCCCTTTTTTTTTTCCCCAAAAAACGTAAAACACGTTATTTGGGCTCTGGTCCCTCTTAAGTATGAAGTTAACAGACACACCAACAGGTTTCTGTTTATCATTCCTAAACTCGATAACACACACACACACACAAATGTCCTCTCGTTGAGGAGGAGTTTCCTATACAAAAAACTAATTAGCAAATAAGCGTGTATGTTATTTCATCGAACACTAAAATTAATCAATCACATTGGGGTAAGAATGCTTAAAAACATTAAAAGCTTAGAGTTGTATATGTACACAAAACGCAGGATCAGTTTATCTTCGTTTCCAGGGACGTCATCCTTTCTTCTGTGGGAGGAAGAGGGGCGGGCGGCGGCCTGTCGAAGGCGTGTGTATGTAGGTCTCGGGGCCCAAAGCACGTCACAGACACACAAAGACACACATGCTGACGACACAGATGCCATCTTTCACGCTGTCGCACTGGGCGCAGGGCATCATAATCAGACCTTTCACAATGTTCCTCAGTTTTACACTGACAAGGGTCTGCCTACTGTCTGCCACTCACGTCCGGCCGCTGGAAAGCTCTTCTTATTCTTTCTCCCTGGAAGAGACGTCACGTATCTCATCTCCCGATCTCCTGGATGCTGCATCTTCCACTTTATTTTCCCTTCGTCACCTCTCTCTCTCTCTCTCTCTCTCTCTCTCTCTCTCTCTCTCTCTCTCTCTCTCTCTCTCTCTCTCCAGGTCAGCATCAATGGACATTAAAATGAAATAATCTTCCTTTCTTCATCCTCTTCTCCTCTCTTCTCTCTTTGTGGGCTGACTGTTTATCGTTTAAGGTGATCTGGAAACGCCCGATAAGGTTACGTTCTATTGTTTTCTTCCAGGGACTGGAATGCCGGAGGGAGCATTGTCGGCGTGTTCTGGACGTTTCTAGATTCTCTTTAAGGCAATGCTTGTCCAGTCGATTCCAGACTTTTAAGTAAGCCATTTTTTTTCAATACCGATCTGGATTCCATTCGTCTGGAACTGGATTCCAGACGCCTATTAGCAGAAGACCTCTTTCCATCACTTCTTCCAGCGCAAAGCAAAAGGCCATTAGCTGTTCACACAAGGGAGAGATGTTTGCGTAAAGCAGGATCAATGAGAGGTCGGGGAGGTCGTCGATATGGTTCAATGCATCTTTGGCTGACATTTTAATCTTCCAGCAACTATAAATACCAGATTGTTGTTCGCAGCATCCAGACGAACGAAAAACGAACTGCAGCCCTCAGAAGAAAAGATTTGTTGACAGTTGATCTTCTAAATCCTGACTAAGGCGTTTTACTTGGACAAAACGCAAGTCACAGATGCTATAGTTCTTTCACTGCAACACGTCACAAGGCTCAAAATTCAAAGATAACAAGGTCATAAAAGTGAATAGTTAGTAGATAAGTTATCAATCTTATCATTAACTTAGCTCATGCCAGCATTGGCTTTAAAATACACTTAACACTGGATGTCAGTTATCAGTTAATAAACATTTCTAAGTCTCAAAGTACTTATTCAAAAAAACAGTTTAATATTTGGAGAGGTTCTGGTGAGGTCTCCAGCTTGTAAATATTTCTATCAACAACTTTACTGAAACACACTGTCACAAAAAAACATCATTTTTTTTCTGCCACTTTTCCAATACAGATATGACTGTGCGGAATGTGTCTGACTGGAATGACAAGTGTATGAAAATAAAAGATCTAAAACTACGGGGTGATCTCCTTGAAGTCTGGAATAAAAAACTTTTAACCCAGCCGGATGTCAGCAAAGAAATAAGTGGGCGCATTTGTTCTTGGGCGCTGAAAAAAACAATGATTTCCAGTCTTGCCATAAATTTGAGAGAGAAAATAATGAACTGGCTCGCTCAGGGAAAAAAAACCTGGAAAAAATATGAATTCCATGGCAACAAAAAATTTCCAAAATAAGGAAAAAAAAAAGGAAAAAGAACGAGCCCAGTCGGAACACACATGAGGACAAGGAATAGGATCTTCTCCTCCCTCTACATCATAAGAGGACGAGGAATAGGATCTTCTCCCTCTACATCATTAAGAGGACAGGGAATAAGATCTTCCTTCCTCTACATCATAAGAGGACGAGGAATGGGATCATCTTCCTCCTGGTGCGTCGACGCGCGCAGATGCCGATTTTCTCTTCTTGAACGCCACTTCAGGAGGTAGGACATCCATCCTTACAGCCTCCTCGCTTTGCTGATCTTCTGGATGAAAGACGGTAAGGTTCTGGCGTTCTCGATCCGCGACGGAGGCAACGAAGCAGGGTTGGAGGTGGCCAAGAGGTGTCTCACGAGCTCCCGGATGTTGCCGCCGTGGACTTCCCGCGCCTCCAAGGGGACATCTGCGGGGAGAGAAAGAAGACCAACTTGAGAAATCATAAAAAGGTTCAGTTTAGAAAATACATTGAATGAATATCAATAAAAATATAAGTATAAGACACAAACTAATAATGATATCCTTCATCTCTGCTCAAGGCCATATGCAGAGGTAAATGTGGTAGGTATGAATATAAATGCATATATATGACACAAGCTACTCATAATATCTGAAGACCATATGCAGACAGATATGGTAGGTACAAGAGTATAAGCAAAATTTATATATACGAGATAAAAAGTGAAAACAACCCATAGTTACACCCAAAGATTGTTAAAAACAACAATATAATAATAATAATAATAATAACATTAATAATAATAAATAATGAAATAATAAAATAATTAATAACTAATTAATAAAACAAAACATACCGAATGCTTATCTAGATTTTATGAGGTAAGAATAAATTATGCAAACACAATTCTATTAAACATTTCCATTTACTATGTGAGTGACGTGAACTCAACATCGAGAGGGAAAAGCACAGGCATAAAGGAAAATACGAAGTGATGGGACTTCAAAGTTGCGAAGTAGAATCGTTCCACAACAGTAAAAAAGAGAAATTTTACGAATAACTGGTGGGTTCCAGTCACACAAATAACCGAGTATCTCACAGTAAACCACTGAGGTTTGGTTTGATAGTTTTGCTATGGGTAAGGTCATGCCAAAAATTTGATCTTACATAGGAACAGTTATCAAGACCAAATGCAAAAAGTGAAAAAAAATATATTGTTCAAAATTTTAGTTAGGATTCAAAGGGGTTGCCTTTAACGACATGAACCTGTCTCGCAGAATACTGAAAACATAACAGTTCATGATCTCAAGAGGTGAGGTTGCAAAGGCAATGCATGCAACCAACAAAGTAACCGAAATATAGGGCCCCGCCCGCTACTAGTGCTACTGTTACCCTACTTCTGGCAGCTCTTGAGAAAATTGTCCAAAATATTTCCTACAAGAAAAACTCATCTAAGAATAACTCTTTGCAATAAAAAAAATGACTTAGGTTCTATAGAACAAAATAGGAGTTGCCTTTTCCAACTCTACTCGTACACTTGCTCTATCATGATTTATAAGCTTAAGTTAGGATTATGCATTTCTAAGAATTTTATTAAACTGTAAGCTGCTAAACTCTGTCTGTCCTCCTTAGTAAGCAAATAATGATTTCGTTAACTCAAGAAAAATTGTCCGTAGGCTAGTGACCTCAAATTTCAAGTAGGGGTGACCATGACTAATGAAGTCTCCAATGAAATGACTTCAAAACGACCATGTAGTCACTCGGTTACTATAGTAGATTCACATCAATCTTGCATCTGATGTCTACGCCAGTCCCTTACGGCGCTGCTGATTGGTTGTTGATAAGCCAATCACAGGTCTGGAAACTCTCAGTCTCTCTCGAGTGTTCACATAGGCAGGATGTATGTTCCACCTCTCCTGAGGGATAGGTTTGAGAGATGTTTGAAAGCCAATCAGAAGCGTCGTAAAGGACTGGCCAAGGCATCAGGTGCACGGTTGATGTGAATCTACTATAGTCTGAATAGGCACAAATATTTTGGGCTCTAATTTGGTGTATTTGGTCAGTGGCCTTTTAATCGAAAAGAGACAGGTCCTTTATCAAAGCCAGAAATAATTGAACGTCCAGTGCTCGCCGGAACTAATACAGGCAAAACAAATGCAATACCTCCATAGCAAGCAACGCTGAAAAACATGTCAAACCATAAAATAAAATCGAACATACGAATTTTACGCCTGTATAGCGAAGCAAAGTATCATAATATATATCACACCAGCAGGCAGAAAGGGGTGGGGGTGGGAGGAAAGCAAGCATTAAAACAATGGACAACATTTTGGATGCTATACACCAAGGTGAAGCTCATTACAACTCTCTCTCTCTCTCTCTCTCTCTCTCTCTCTCTCCTCTCTCTCTCTCTCTCTCTCTCATAAAGATATATCCGGGCTGGGTACCTGTGGCGGACGAAGAGAGGAAGCCAGCCATCCATGAAATATATGCAAAGAAACCCCTTGTTTTCTTTAAGAAGAACCGAAGAGTCGGCGGTTTCAGATGAATGTTTAAGAGCATGGGAGGGGGAGGGGAAGGGGGCAGGAATGAGTTTGGGGGTGGCACAAGAGAAGGGCTGGGGTTTGGGGGAAACGAAAGTCCCCTTGATATTAAATCAGCGCTGATTTGTAGTTTGGGCACATTACTGTGGCATCATTTGGGTACAAGGCAATGGATGACTATCATTCTGGAATTAATGGCCTCTCTCGGTGGCTGCTGATAAGGTCTGTGCTCTCCACGTACATCAAAACTGGTACGATCGGGCTACCTGGTCCAAAAGGTCGAGAAGCAACAAAGTTATGGGATATTACGGGGAAACCAAGTCATTCGTGAATGTATGGAGAATCAAGTCTTTGAGTGACGAAAGATCGTTTGGGATTTTGGAAGTGGAATAAACCTGAAAATACACTGTTGGTATACTCTACTTCCTTGGAAATTATGTAGGGTCTTGAAACACACACATATCCACCTCCTATATTTTATATATATATATATATATATATATATATTATATATATATATATATATATATATATATAATATATATATTATTGGTAAAAAGGTTCTCTTGCAACAGAATTACATCTAATAAAAGGAGTCCATAAAAATGCCAAAATACTACTTTCTAATAATTTTGTATGTTTATATATGTATTTATTTATGTATAAAATGGTTTTTACAATGTATGTAGTATGTATGTAGTATGTATGTATGTATGTATGATTATATGTATATGTATATACAGTATATTTTAAATACATATATATATATATATATATATATACACGGGTATTAGGAAAATACTAAATTTTACAAAAAAAGAAAATGTCTAAACCAGAGCCTCTTATAAGAGCGTATTTCAGGTCCTGTTGGATATAATTCTTTACAAAAGGCGATGATTTGTACTCTCGTTGGAAATAAGATACCACTGCTGACTTTTAAAAATACCCAAAGGTTACAGTAATTGTAAGAGAACCACAAATCTCTACGATCTCTACGGTAACGGAAGACTGACTAGTCTACGGCCATGCTATGGGTAACCTGGATAGTTTCTCCACAATAATGAGAGCGACGAAAATAACAGCTATTACTGACTTATCAATATTGGTGAGGGAATATCTGGCTGCCCTAAGCGCAATACTTAACGATAACATGAGCGATGCATTAAATTTCGAACGTAGAATTCAGAAAACCAATATGTTTTCTGCTAAGGTGGTACTTATTCAATATGTAATGGCAATAAATACAAAGCGGAATTAGAAGACGGTGATTTCAACGTCGTAGTAGAAAGTGAGCTGAATGCTATTGTTTACCTGAGCAAAAATCCAATATCAATGGATAGTGAAAACAAATACTAAATTGTTTGACAAAACAGTACATTAAATACCAGTGTAATATAAACCAGTGCGTTATTATAGCAATGCTATATATAACTCAAATTATCCAGAAAAGACTGCAGATTTCGCATAGCGTTTCGCACAGATACCGCATTTAGCTGCTGATTCGTGAGTGCAAATTAAACGCCACCGCTCTCGTGTCTTTCAATAGATCCAAAATTTGAATATTACAATTAGCACAAAACGAAACTCTTTAATCACGATGAACCAAATTTGAATTAATATTACAATAAACACAATACGAAACTCTTTAATCAAGATGAACCTTTTAAAAATTCTTCTAGCATCGTACAAACAAAAGAGCATCAAAATGTGTCCTAGGAACTACGTCTCATTAATTACGCTAGGTCCCGCTGCCATATAGTATTTCGAACAGGTCGTGAGATACGAGAAAACACCTGTCTAATCCGTGAACGAAGTTTAAACAACAACTTGTACTTACATTTAAGAAAAAAAAGAAAGAAAAAACTTAAGCCCACCATCATGAACTTGAAGACAACGATTACTTGCCAACTACCATCTTGCCGCACTTCTCAAGGCGAGAGGGAATCGGTGAGAAAGGTTGTGAAAGGTCTGCATGAAGCTTGCTGCAATTATCACCAGGACGATGACAGACAGAATGCGTTTCAAGGAAATAACTTTTATTTATTTATCTATTTTTTTAATCCGCCATACTTTTAAGGGAGAAGTTCTATGGGTGATTTTTTTTTTTTTACATACCAGGGTGTAATCACAGTATGATTCTTCGGCAGATTAAAAGAAACAGCTTTTGACCATATTAGGATCCAAAAGAGGGTGCGGGGAAGGTAATCTTGACAATCGACATAAAAACTATATATAAATATATAAATATATATATATATATATATATATATATATATATATATATATATATATATATATCATAATATATAAATTTTTGTTTTGGGATGTCGACAATTTTCACGTTAACCTGCAATCTGTTTTAAATGTTTCAAATTTTTCAATTTACAGGAATATAGTGTATCATGATATATAACCCATAATAAAATTCTAAACTAGGGGCTGTAACTATGCACAGAAGCAGGCGACGTAACGTGCTCAATACACCTGTACATACACAGAAAACATTATTTAATATATAATATAAACATTGATTTCATATATAATATAAACATTTATGTCCGTATTCATGGCCACAACGCGATTATACAGATCCTTCTTACCATCGCCTACCATGGCTGGATCCTTTTCCCCTCATCCCTATAACACAAAATCCCCGACGAATGAGAAGGAGCGATTAGGGGGTTATAGGAGGGAGTGGTGAGAGGCCGCGAGAGACGAGGTGAGGGAACCGGTGAGGAAAGAGGAGGAACTGAGGAGGAACTCAGGAGGAACTTCTCGAGGACCAGTGGGGCGCATCGACGCATGGCTTTCAAGATAAAATCTTCCCCTGCCCGCTACAATTAACTAATGTTTAATCTCCTCGCCTGTTTCATCTTTCCATTCCTGCCTTTATTCATTCTCTCTCTCTCTCTCTCTCTCTCTCTCCTCTCTCTCTCTCTCTCTCTCTCTCTCAAAATATCCTAATCTTTGTAACTCCTTGTAATTCTCTCATGTAAACATTTGCCACTTACATACTATTATGCCAATTATATCTATATATCTATCTATATATTATATCTATCTATATATTATATATTATATAGTATGATATTATATATATGAATCAACTTGATTGCGAAGTATATAAAACGTGATATTGTGTGTATAAATAAAGGTTTTCATTTTTCCTTCGTGGCAAAAACCTCTTATA
Source organism: Macrobrachium nipponense (assembly GCF_015104395.2). Taxonomy (NCBI): domain Eukaryota; kingdom Metazoa; phylum Arthropoda; class Malacostraca; order Decapoda; family Palaemonidae; genus Macrobrachium; species Macrobrachium nipponense. The sequence continues at coordinate 54,549,489 of NC_087208.1, forward strand.
TATATATATATATATATATATATATATTATATATATATATATATATATATATATATATATATATATATATATATATATATATATATATATATATATATGAAATATAAAATTACGTAGGCATGTAGAAACTTTAGATATAAATACATAGATCATCAAATATTACCGCGTCCTGTTACTTATTACATATGATCCAGGAAATGGAATACTTATGTAGTTTGTCCAAAATCTTTTGTACGAAAGAATGAAAATTAAATAATGGTTTGAAACAGAAAAACGTGACAAACCATGCTAATGCTACTTCGATAGCCTTATCCCCAGCTAGAAGGTGTGTGTTTGAGTGTATATTTACCTATATACATAAACATACATATATGAGTATGTATGTGTGCGTATTTTTTCACAGTCAAGCAGACTGAACACACACACAATAATGAGAGAGAGAGAGAGAGAGAGAGAGAGAGAGAGAGAGAGAGAGAGAGAGAGAGACGCACACCGCACTTACACCCAGGCTGAGAGAGAGAGAGAGAGAGAGAGAGAGAGAGAGAGAGAGAGAGAGAGAGGCAAACCAGCCAACCGTACATGACTGCACTTACGCTGGACACCGTGTTCTGCTTGAGTGTACAGATGGGACGCTGGAAGTGTTCTTTTGTGAAGAGGTCTCAAAACCTCCACTTCACTTTCAGCACTGGGCACTTTGAAATGAAAGTTCACTCCAACACTCACTGCTCAGGGTTCCGTGGAGAGAGAGAGAGAGAGAGAGAGAGAGAGAGAGAGAGAGAGAGAGAGAGAGAGAGAGATTCAGTTTTTTGGTCTGAATCCTTTTTCAGTTTATTTTAAAAGGTTTAATATCTGCGGGGCTTACCCCAATTTTGGATGACTCTCTCTCTCTCTCTCTCTCACACACACACAAACACAAAGGGTAATCAGCTTTAGGACTGGGATTGGTATAGCTCTTTTCCAGCCTTATTATTGAGAGAGAGAGAGAGAGAGAGAGAGAGAGAGAGAGAGAGAGAGAGAATTTTCCTCAAGCCTTCAAACCTTGTCTCCAGCGGCCCACGTATCCAGAACCTTTATCTCTTAATTAATCAGGTATGTTAATTAAGTTAGGGGGACAGGTGATGACCCAGCAAAATACAACCATAATTAATTATAGTCTTCTGCCCCCTTATCTAACAATCGCCTTTGGATAAGACCACCACCACTGCCCCCTAGCCCACCCCCACCCCCCCACCATCCTGGCCAGGTCCCGCTCGCGGTGTATATTCGCCGATAAACACATAATCGGCAATAACATTATGCTAACAGACTTCGATGTTCAATACTTAGGGTCATGCAAGGCGTTTCTGGTATCATCGATCCTTGAGGGAAGAGGAATGATGCGCTCTGCTCATATTATTGGAGTTTCCTTCGAAATTCGTCATCGCTATAATCAGGGCTTTCTTTCGAGGGCCAAGTGAAACTCTTACGTTCATTTCTTCCGCGTCTTAGTTGAAGGATTAGAGGTTTTCACAATATAAACGACGAGTGAATTTTACAAGAAAAATAAATAGTATTTCCATTATTATCATGTTGATTTTTATTATATATATATATATATATATATATATATATATATATATATACATATATATATATATATATATATATATATATATATATATATATATATATATTAATATTTTGATGATGATGCTGATTGTTATTATTATTATTATTATTATTATTATTATTATTATTATTATTATTATTATTATTCAAACAATATACCAGTGGTACAACCAAAAAAAGACCATGCAATCCTCCAAAAAATTATTTACTATTATTATTATAATTGTGATCATCATTGCTATATTATTCAAAACAAGTATATACACATTGGTACAACCGAAAAATACTCATGCGATTCTCTAAGCATTATTATTATTACTATTATTTTTTTATTTTTTTTTTTTTTTTTTGGGGGGGGGGGGGTCTATTCCAGTCATTCTATTCGACTTTGTGGTTTTTATAGTGTAGGAATCCGGGTTGCATCCTGCCTCCATATTATTATTATTATTATTATTATTATTATTATTATTATTATTATTATTATTATTATTATTATTATTATTATTATTATTATTATTAATTATTAATTATTGTTATTAATTATTATTATTATTATTATTATTATTATTATTATTATTATTATTATTATTATTATTATTATTATTATTAATTATTATTAATTATTATTATTAATTATTATTATTATTATTATTATTATTATTATGCGAAAACAACAATAATTAAATGCCTATAAAAATCGACAGATAACAGGTAAAAAAGTGATGTGTTATATTGGAATACAATTCAAGATATCGGATTTCACTTTACAATATCAAAACGGTGTTTGCTCTCATTAAATGCTTTGAAAACAATGTTGTTAGAGCTGGGATACAAACAGACTGGACACACACACGCAATAAAGAACGAAAACTTAATAAAACTACAGCATTAAACCCACTAATAGAATTACGATATCAATACGAACCCCGAAGTACATCTTTCTCAACCTTTTTATTCCAGAAAGTTGAAAATGAGAACTTACACGAGACAAATTGAGTCTTAATATAAATCTAAACCATAAATTACATTTAACATTAATTATTTGAGCTGGCCATAATATTTCTACCTTTTCTTGTAGTAAGATGAAAATGAAGAGTGAGAGAGAGATTAACAATATTAAATTGCTGAATGAAGTGACAAGGCTGCAAATAATCTGTTGAACTGCTCCTTTTAAACAGCAAAGGAGAGAGAGAGAGAGAGAGAGAGAGAGAGAGAGAGAGAGAGAGAGAGAAATTCCCTCTCTGCTCAACAAACATGGCAGATTGTGATCAGGGTCGTCAACATGCATCGTCTACCTGAAACTGTCCTCACCGTCATATCATTTTCAAATCTCCCACCGGGGAGCATAACTCGCCGATTGAGAGGCTATTCATAAAACGGCTTTTAACTATTCTGTCCGCAGTCGGCAGAGATAGGAGCAGCCAATTTTTTTTTCTCCTCTCCTCAGATTATGAACGTCGTGGAGTGCATTCTTAAGATGAGCTTTCCTCATCATCATATCTATAAAACTATCAACAAGACAAATGAAGCGAGCCCTATCGTCTTGCTCGCTCGTGGTGTGGTTTCACTTCCAGAGAATAATCATCATCCGCTTAGGTGTGCCGCAGTATGTGTGTGTGTGTGGATGTATATATATATCTATATATAATATATATATATATATATATATATATATATATATATATACGTACATATATAAATAGAGAGAGAGAGAGAGAGAGAGAGAGAGAGAGAGAGAGAGAGAGGGGGGGGGTGTGCCTGTGTGTGTACTTGAAGCTTAGCAAAAATATACAATTTCGGCAAAAAGAAAATTACGATTCTTCTTCCATGGAATAAAGCTGCTTGTTTTTATAAACTTCGATGGAAGGTAGTCACTGTTGATAACCAAAACTGATGCATAACGACCATGTATGGCATCACCTTTAATTAAGAGAAAAATTATTTGTGTTATGATCTAAGATGCGGCTGAACATTTCATGTTCTCAAATACAAAAAAATCCGAAAAATACTGAATGACCATACGAGTCCAATTTATTACTACTGGCAATAAACGCCAAGAACTCATGAATTCTCGAGAAAGGTATAAGAAGAAAAAATTGCCGTGAAAGTATTGAAACGATCAATATTTCCCCTTCCCCAATCAGACATAATGCCTCCTACGTCAACATTATAGGCATAAGACAAGATATAATAAATTTATACCATTACCATGACCGACATGGCGCTTGAAATATAATTACTGCCATTAGTCCGGGTTCTGGGAAAGACAGAACCTGTTTACTGGCCTTAGCAATGTTTGATTGTACTGGCAAGAAAAGGAAGGATGCCTGCAGAATAATGATTGTAATCATCTCATTTCATGGCCTCTTATACACCCTTACAAAGGCTTACAAATGTAGAGGAAAAAACTTCTCGTTAACAATAGATAATAAGGAAATAGCTAACTCGGTTCCTGGCTTTTTTTTTTCGTTAAATGTGCAGCTGAAAACCCCCATGGACAAAGTCAACAGACCGTAAGGGAAATCAGCTTCAGGGAGAGACACAAGTTACAGCAAAAGCAGATAAATAAATGACAAAACCAGCCTGCAGAGAGCGACAAGTTACAGCAGAACGTGATAAATATATGACAAAATTGAAATGAATGTAGCTACCCTATGCATATATTATCATAAGGACCAATGACACAAATACTAAATCGCTAAACTATTACTTGGCATCTCCATATCCTCGAATGAGCGAGACTAACTAACATTTCAGGGTTGTGCAGTAATGAGGTCATTATCTCGATGATGAGAC
>NC_087208.1:54561392-54563892 GCF_015104395.2 Macrobrachium nipponense
TTGTTCCCTTACTTGAGTCTGCCAAGTAAAGGACAAAGTCGAAAGGCCTGGCACCAATCCATTGTTTCTCTTTCCTTCGTGGCATTTATTCTTTATTTAAGGCACTCATCATGTTCCATATTCCTCGTGATTCAGTTATTACATATACACACATACACTACTCACACAAAACAGCACACACACATATATATACATTATATATATACATTATATATATATATATAATATATACATATCATTTATACATATATATATATAAATTATATAAATAAAAAATAAATATATATATATATATATATATATATATATATATATATATATGTGTACCAAAGTCCCCATGCACAGGGCTTAATAAAGCCAATCTGCGCCGCACTGAAATATCAAGATATAATCACAGTTTTTTAAAAAAAGAAATAATGGTTAGGGTTCTTCGTCTCTCGTCAAGCGAACGCTTGAAGTAAAAGTGAAACTCGGAAATAAACGGCTTAAATTGGAAACAATTTGATAATTACAAGTTTTGTTTTTCACTTTTTTTTTTAGGTCAAAGGTCATACAGTTGAGGTGTCCATTCATCATGCGAGCAATACAAAAAGACTCACTAAACGAACAAGATTCTAAGCACAGGCAAAATTTAATTACACAAATAATTTACTCAAGCATAAGGACGACGATTCACAAAAATAATAAACTGTTTAAAATGAAAACAGTTTTTTAAATAAAATCTGTAATGCACGGCATGGAGTCTAAACAACAAAAAGGGTTATATCGCAGAGAGAGAGAGAGAGAGAGAGAGAGAGAGAGAGAGAGAGAGAGAGAGAGAGAGAGAGAGAAATTCAACTTCGCCCTACAATGCATATCAAGAAATTTTGATGATGAGAGAGAGAGAGAGAGAGAGAGAGAGAGAGAGAGAGAGAGAGAGAGAGAGAGACGTGCAATGCAAGCCAATAATTGATCTTACATCAAATGAAATTGATAGCCCGAGTCAAGAACAACAAAAGCAAAAGCGAGAACAACAATGACTTTCATTCAGCTAGCGAACAGGTAAATACGTTTTACTGAAAGTACAACAGAAGTGTGTGTTTGTGTGTGTGTAATAGACTTCCTCTGATCATGAAAAAAATTACAACGAGCAATTGTTTTTCCCCCCCTAATCGCTAGCTATCACTATATTTCAAAACAGCGAAAAAAAAAATTCCTCTCGCAAGGGGGTACACTACACCCATCGTTAAATGTAATACGGTTGTCCATTAAAATAACAGAGGAGGAATCAATCAGCCTCTGCTCAAGCTCTTAACAGAGCCCAGTCTTCTCCGAGTGCAGACGAGGAAGTGCGTCCGCTGGAGAGTATCAAACCACTCTCTCTCTCTCTCTCTCTCTCTCTCTCTCTCTCTCTCTCAATGTATATGTATATATATATATATATATATATATATATATATATATTGTATTAATAATATATAGATATATATATGTTTATATATATAATATATATATATATATAATATATATATATATATGTATATATATATATATATATATATATATATATATCTATATATTATGTATGTATGTATGTATGTATATCTTCTCTCTCTCTCTCTCCTCTCTCTCTCTCTCTCTCTCTCTCTCTCTCTCTCTCAAAGCTCTCTCTCTCTCACACACATCTTTTTCAGCGATACCCTTGAGTTTTCATACTCAAATAAAGTGTTTTAAAAGTCCAAATCTTGTCTTCACAGCTAACAACACCATCAAACCCCAAAACTTTAAAATGATAAATATACGTAAAAAAAAAAGATACAAGAGTGTTCTCAATACAGAAAGTTTCGTTTACGACCCACTCATGACTTTGCAGAGAGAGAGAGAGAGAGAGAGAGAGAGAGAGGAGATGAGAGAGAGAGAGAGAGAGCGAAGGAAGGATCATTGAAAGAAAGAGAGATATATGTGTGTGTGTGTCAGAGAGAGAGAGAGAGAGAGAGAGAGAGAGAGAGAGAGAGAGAGAGAGAGAGAGAGAGAGCGAAACGTTGGTTGGTTACGAAATCGAAACCACCTTGCTCGGCCAAGCACATCCACGGGGCAACTTTTCCTTTCGCAAAAAGCAAGCGAATGTCTCCCTTAATATGTTCCTGGAGCTTCATCAGTAAACAAAAGGATGGTAGTACCCCAAGGGGCTCGCTGTAAACAGCATTCGGGAGATTGCAGCATAAACAAACGGATGGTTTCCTTCTGGTGAGAAAAAGGTGCCAATGCAATTCCACGTAGAAATCTCTCTGATTCAGTTCGCACAAGGAAGCAGTAATTACGGCAGTAACAAAAGCAACAATGATAATACCAATACGATATTATCGTAACTTTTGTCACCGATAAATTTTGAAATACTTACCAGTAGTTGACACATATGTACCAAATGCAATCCTCAGAGAGAGAGAGAGAGAGAGAGAGAGAGAGAGAGAGAGATTAATCGAATACTTGACCCCCATACGCGCTCTCATAATATACATAC
>NC_087208.1:54571392-54591392 GCF_015104395.2 Macrobrachium nipponense
ACACATACACACAAGCAAGCACAAACACACATACTCAATCAAACACACAAGAAAGGAAGGACACAGACACACACACACAAGCAAGCACAATCACAAATACTCAATCAAACAACCACGATAGGAAGGACACACACTCACATACACACACACTAGCAAGCACTCACATAATCATGGACATAAGCAATCATGGATACACACACACAGAAGCAAGCACAGGGGGAAGGCACTGAAGTAAATATTTCAAAACAACAACGATCAGAAAATCCCATTCATTGCTACCCCAAGCCATACCCAAATACCCTTGGGTATCATTATAACCCCGAGGGGAAGGAGAAGGGTATCCTTCCTCCCAGAGGAGGCATCATCAACACCATATCACCATCCTCTACATCACCATACCTGCATAATGAAGCTGCTGTGTTACAAAAACCTGAAACCTCTGAAGTTCAGCCATCATCAGCGACAAGGTTCATACCATGGGAAACTGATTCTCTCTCTCTCTCTCTCTCTCTCTCTCCTCTCTCTCTCTCTCTCTCTCTCTATGGAATTGAGTTCTTTGCACTGAACGAAACTACACATCAGTACATCATACATATTTTCACGCTTGAAGTCTCTCTTTCTCATTGCATCTTATTCATTCGTTTATTTTACCACGTAAAGTTTCTCTCTCTCTCTCTCTCTCTCTCTCTCTCTCTCTCTCTCTCTCTCTCTCTCTCTCTCTCTCTCTCCGGTTTCAAATCTCCGATCGATAGAAGCTCCCATTTGCAAAGAGCGTGATGATGACCTTATAAAAGGAATTCCTCTTTGGCTCCAATCAGGGCTGACGACGACAAGGGATTTTGGGTTGGGGGTGGGGGGTGGGGGAGGAGCAGACCGGAAGTGTCATTTAAGACGAAAATCTCTCTCTCCTCAATTTCCTGTTTGTTGTCTTAGGTCGGTTGCAGTAAGACTTCTTCAAAACAGCTTTCATTATTATTGTTGGCTACCGTGGGAAGAGACTGCAGCGGTAAAACCAACTTTATAATGAGAGAGAGAGAGAGAGAGAGAGAGAGAGAGAGAGGGTGTATATCAATGATGAAACTGTACTGTAATCCCCTGAGACATATACTAACTCGATTTATTTTCTCATAACCGGTTCAGTATCATTGATGCATGACATATGTTTATGAGAGAGAGAGAGAGAGAGAGAGAGAGAGAGAGAGAGAGAGAGATTACTGTCAGTAACACACTGCAATAATGACATTTTTTTTAATAACAAATGAAGCGGTTAAGTATCAATTATGAATGTCGTGAGAGAGAGACTCAGTTTTAAAGACCTGAAAATTAGAGTTCTGTCACATCTCTAGATTCTTGAGAGAGAGAGAGAGAGAGAGAGAGAGAGAGAGAGAGAGAGAGAGAGAGAGAAACTGACTGACGGACTCAAGAATTTTAACGAACTGAGAAATTAAGAGTTCTGTCAAATCTCTAGATTCATCAGAGAGAGAGAGAGAGAGAGAGAGAGAGAGAGAGAGAGAGAGAGAGAGAGCTAGCTCACACCAACTGAAGTCTATCAAACTCGCAAAATCATCGTCTCATTAAAACCCAAATGGGAAAAGGGTAATACAAAAAATCAGCAGAATAGAGAATGAAGGATAAGAAAGAGAAAGAAAGAGAGAGAGAAAGAGAGAAAAAAAAGCAACTCCCTTGATAAAACATGCCAGTCATACGGGCTCGAACCAAACATGGAAGGATCGAGAAACAGATGAAAAGCCTCCTCCTAGAGGGATCGAATATCCCTGGCAGGATCGGATGCAAATTAAAACTGGCCGGGCTATTCACGGAGGATGGAATTCAATATCCTTCAGCGGCGTCCTCAGTCCTTTGTTGGACGCCCGGTAAGGAAACGGCCAGAGAGAGAGAGAGAGAGAGAGAGAGAGAGAGAGAGAGAGAGAGAGAGAGAGAGAGAGAGAGAGAGACTATACTTTATTGAACAGTATGATTTTGATGAACTTAAGTCACGAGTTTTGTCACTTATGATTCTTTTGAGAGAGAGAGAGAGAGAAGACCTTACCTTACAAACCTTACAGTTCGTTCGGGTTGCCCCCAGGTCCCTCAGTGTGAGGCGCCTCTAAGTGTTTACCAGAGAGTTGCTAGTACATCTTCCGGTATATTTTGCATCTTCCAATCTTGGATGGTCTGGGATGCAGTTTGGAGATGATTTGTCGAGCTTATTCTTAAACACATCTACGCTCACTCCTGATATATTCCTCAGATGAGCTGGCAAACGCATTGAATAGACCGCTGCATTATCGATGCTGTGCGTAGTGGATTAATGTCCTGTGTGCTTTCCTTATTTTTCCTGGTATAGTTTTTGGGCACTATTAATCTACCTCTGCTTGCTCTTTCTGATATTTTTAGTTCCATGATATTTTCTGTTATTCCTTCTATCTGTTTCCATGCCTGAATTATCATGTAGCGTTCTCTTCTCCTTTCTAGACTATATAATTTTAAGGATTGTAGTCTTTCCCAGTAGTCTAGGTCCTTAACTTCTTCTATTCTAGCTGTAAAGGACCTTTGTACACTCTCTATTTGTGCAATATCCTTTTGATAGTGTGGGTACCATATCATATTGCAATATTCAAGTGGACTACGAACATATGTTTTATAAAGCATAATCATGTGTTTCAGCTTTTCTTGTTTTGAAGTGCCGTAACAAACATTCCCAATTTTTGCTTTACATTTTGCCAACAGAATTGCTATTTGATCATTGCATAACATGTTCCTATTCATCATCACACCAAGGTCTTTAACTGCTTCCTTATTTGTGATTGTCTCATTATTAGGTCCCCTATATGCATATAGCTTTCCTTCTCTGTCTCCATAATTTATTGATTCAAATTTATCAGAGTTAAATACCATCCTATACCTCTGCCCAATCATATACTTTGTTAAGGTCTCTTTGTAGAGCGTTCCTATCTTCATCACAAGTAATTTCTCTACTTATTCTTGTGTCATCAGTGAAACTACTGTCTATGTCTTCAATCTAATAACAAACAATATTGCAGCTAGCACCGTACCTTGTGGCACACCGGATATTAACCTTGGTTTCATCCGATTTCTCATCGTTTGCAATAACTATCTGTTTTCTGTTGTGTAAAATTCTTTTAACCATCTTCCTACTTTATCTACGATATTGTGTTTTCTAATTTTTCTTTGCTAATATATTATGGTCTACTTTGTCAAAGGCTTTTGCAAAGTCTAGATAAACAACCACATCCTGTTTTCAATTTCCGCTTTCATATTTTTTGAATATGTTTCTCACCGTGTGGACTAACAGTTGGGTTTGTGTATTTTTTCCGGGTACGAAACCGTGTTGTCCTATATTAAGCAAATTATTTTTTATTAAATGTTTCATAATATTTTTCTTCATTACCCTTTCATACACTTTCATAATATGTGATGTTAAGACTCACAGGCCATAATTACTTGCTTGCCTCTAGTCTTGATCCACTTTTGAAAGTAGGGTGATATATGCTAATTTGTGCTCATCATAAATCTTGCCTGTATCTACACTTTGTCTTAATAGTATTGCAAGTGGCTTTGCGATAGAATGAACTACTTTCTTTAACAAAATAGCAGGGACTCCATCCGCCGGCCCTGCAGCAGCTCCATTTTTAATTTCATTAATTGCCTGCACAATATCAGCTTCATTAATTTCTATGTCAGCTAAATATTCACTATTTTCTTTCCTTACTTCTATAATCCATTATCTTCATTATCTATTCTAGGGGTGAATTCTCTCTTATCGTTCTGCCAGTATGTTGCAAATTTCCTTTTTTTGGGGGGGGGGGGCATTCGTTATCTCCCTTCAATTCTCAGGAGGGCCTATTTCTATTCTTCTTTTATTCATCTTCTTCGCATATGAGTATAATAGTTTGGGGTTTTGCTTTGATATTTATAGGGTTTTTTTTCTTCCAAGTCCCGTTTTTCATTTTCTTTTGATTGTATAATCTTTTGTTCTGCATTTTCTATCTTACTTTTTAGTTCTATAACTTTCCATGCATTTTTTTCTTTTGCAAGACCTTTTTTTCCACTTTCTGATTTTCTGGAACAAGATCCTTCTGTCTCTTGGTATGCATGAATGATGTTTACTTTTCTTCTTCGGTATATATTTTTTTTCCACTATTTTCTCCAATATTTTTATATAATATCTCCGTATTTACCCTTATGTCATCACTTACGAAAATGTTATCCCAATCTTTGTTTAATTCTTCATTAATTTCTGACCATTTTTATATTTTTACTGTAGAAGTATTTTCCATATCCTTCCCACTTTTTCATTTCTTGCTTATCTCTATTTTCACTTGCTTTGGAATGAACTGTTAATTCTATGACATTATGGTCTGAAATACTCGCATTATAAACTATTATTTCTTTAACATAATTCATCTCGTTCACAAATACGAGGTCTAAAGTATTTTCCTTTCTTGTTGGCAGGTGATTTATTTGTTGAATGTTTTTGTATTCTAGTAGCATATCTAATAGCTTTTCAAATTGCCTCTTATCTTCTGCATATATTACTCTCTTTTTTATATGTATAAGTACAACCACAATCTCCTATTCGTTCTTTCCATTCTACGAAGGAAAGTTGAAGTCACCAGATAGGAGAATAGTCCAGTCCTTGTGATTTCTACATATATCATCCAATTTTTCAATTATTAAGTCAAACTCTTTAGTATTAGGAGGTCTATATATTACTATGTTCATCAATTTTTCAGATTCAAATTCTACGCTATTAGTTCACATTCTGAGTTACTATATTTCTCATATATTTTTCCTTGTTTTTTGTCTTTCCCATATATTGCGGTTCCCCCTTGATTCCTATTTTTTCTATCTGATCTATAAGTTTGGAACCCTTTTATTTGATCTCATTCCCAGTCTCTTGGGAATACCAGGTTTCACTTATATTCATTATATCTTTTTCTTTTCATTTTGGGTTAGTTCTTCTAGTACTCTATTTTTCTTTTTGAGTTACTCGTAACTAAACCCTGCGCATTCATCACTATGATGGTTTGCGTGTTTTTCTCCTTCATTTAATACTGGTAGTAATAAGGATTTTCCCATGTCTCTTTCCTGTTCTGGTATGTTGTTCTTTTTTTTCATTTCCAGAAATTCTGACATTAAAAAAATCCAACTTTTCCATAATATTTGATCTTCCTTCATCATATTATTCATTTTGTGTCTGAACTGCAATTTTCTCCGTTTCTGCAATATCCTCTTGCATAATAAATACAGTTATTATCTCTTGAGTAGAATTTCGGAGCTGATGCTTTGAAATTTTTTGCTGACACCTCTGCATATCTCATTGGTGGTTTGCTTTTCTCTTTTACCTGATATTCTTGATTTCTCTCTTTATTTGTTTCTTTCTTATTTTGGATTTATTACTTGGTTGGTTATTTATTTGATTATGATTCATGGCTACAGGGTGCATATATTTGCATTTTTTGTCGAACTTACATCCTTTTCCTTCTTTTAGGTTTTTACTATTTTTATTTTTGGATGCAGATCTCTGCAATCATCCCCATATCCATCTAAGTATGCACATTTACCATATATTTCATAGTTTTGACATATCTTAGGATGTTTGTAGTAACATCTTTCTCCAAATCTGCAATTCCCTCTTTTCAAAAGGTTGCAGATTTTGTCTTTCTTGTCTATTTTTTCCTCTTTCCCGTCATTGTGTAGATCTGGGTAGAGCCTCTTCGGGATTTGCTTTTCTGTTGTCATATCGTAATTTATTTTTCTTCGTAGGTATGCTGCTTTATTGCCTCATATGTAGTATCAATGAGTATCTCTGCATCCATACTTTTATCTTGGTTCTTTGTTTCCTTATTTTTTCTGTCATTTCATTTTTGTTTACTTCTCTTCCGTTTTCCTCTCTTCTTTTTCTTCCTTCTTCTTCCTCTTCCTCTTCTTCTTCATCCTCAACTATTTGTACATTCAATCTTGATTTAATAACATTGTCTATCCATGATAGACATGTTGAACAAAAAATTCTTGTATCTTTTCTCAAATCTTGTATCACCTCAGCACACTGTGGATGGGTCGGAATGTTGCATGCAGCACATTTTCTGATTAGGTTTTGTGGATTGACTATGCTATACCAAACCTTACACAGTTTGCATGCTTTTGCATTCTTTTTCCTAATGCATCAATTAGGATATTCACAAGATTCACCTTATTCATTTTCTTTGTCGGAATATGTTGGTTTATGTATATTTTCTTTATTGAGTCTCTTGACCACTTGGATTTTATTTGGAACTACTTCAATTATTTTCAAGATGTTTTCATTAGATTTGTTCCAGTTTGAAGGATTATATCCTTCTAATATATCTATGAATGCTTTTGTATCTTTTTGGTTAGGACTGTTGCTGATTTCATAGATGATAAAATGCCAGTTCCCTTCCTGCTACCTCATCGTATTGCGAATCTGCTAAACACGCCAATTACGCCACCTCTTCCCGCAGTTGGAACTTACTGCCATCTTGTTCTGATTTATAGTATTACACTTGATAAACTAACTTAGAAGACGCTTTATCCTACTACTTTCACACTAATCTTATCACCGATAGTTCACGAACACTTCTAGATATTTCTCAAATTCTAGTCGTATGTTAAACTTGTGATATCTGTTGATTAATCTGACTTCACGCGGGTACGTCTCACCAAGCAAGATGGCTACTACGAGAGAGAGAGAGAGAGACTATACTTTATTGAACTGTAAGATTTTGATGAACTATAAGTCACGAGTTTTGTCACTTATCTAGATTCTTTTGAGAGAGAGAGAGAGAGAGAGAGAGAGAGAGAGAGAGAGAGAGAGAGAGAGAGAGAGAGAGAGACTACTGAATAAAAAAAACCCTTAGATCAGAAAAGAGGAGAAAACCGTATGAGAACAATTCAACGTTATATACCACAAACAATAATGTATTTAAAAAATTACACAAACAAACAAACAAAGAAACACATAATCCCTAAATCTGTAACTCATTAACATATTTCAACAGAGAAGGAGGCCGAAGGGTCCAAGGTAAATGCAATCAAGGCTGATTACGACGCCAAACAACGGCTTCTCCGGATTAGGAGGTAAAATGAACCTTTCTCAAATAGGAAGTACAAACTTTCACCGTCGGAGGAAGGCATGACTTTTCAATTAGTTGAAGATACTTAATTCAAGACATTTTAATTAGTTGAAGATACTCAATTCAAGACATTTTAATTAGCTCAAGATACTTAATTCAAGACATTTTAATTAGTTAAAGATACTCAATTCAAGACATTTTAATTAGCTCAAGATTAATTCAAGAAATTTTAATTATTTGAAGATACTCAATTCAAGACATTCTAATTAGCTCAAGATACTTAATTCAAGACATTTTAATTAGTTAAAGATACTTAATTAATGACATTTTAATTAGTTGAAGATACTTAATTCAAGACATTTTAGTTAGCTGAAGATACATAATTCAAGCTATTTTAATTAGTTGAAGATACTTAATTCAAGATATATTAAGTAGTTGAAGGTACTTAAATCAAGACATTTTTTATTAGTTGAAGGTACTAATTCAAGACATTTTAATTAGTTGAAGAGACTTAATTCAAGACAGTTATACTTAGTTAAAGGTACTTAATTCAAGAGATTTTAATTAGTTGAAGAGACTTTATTCAGGAAATTTTAATTAGTTGAAGAGACTTAATTCAAGACATTTTAATTAGTTGGAGATACTTAATTCAAGACATTTTAATTAGTTGAAGACAATTAGAGACATTTTAATTAGTTGAAGAGACTTAATTCAAGACATTTTAATTAGTTGGAGATACTTAATTCAAGACATTTTAATTAGTTGAAGATATTTAATTCAAGACATTTTAATTAGTTGGAGATACTTAATTCAAGACATTTTAAATAGCTGAGGATACTTAATTCAAGATATTTTAATCAGCTGAGGATACTTAATTCAAGACATTTTAATTAGAGGAAGATACTCAATTCAAGACATTCTAATTAGCTAAAGTAAACATACTTAATTCAAGACATTTTTAATTAAAAGATAATTAATTCAAGACTAAATATTTTTGAAAGTTGTATTAAAGAAAATACTGACAAAATACGACGACGAATTACAAAAGCTTCTGACTGACATGATGCGATAGGACTTTTCAATTAGTTGGAAATATTTAATTAAAAGCAGATAATACAAATTTTTAAAAACCGAACATGTCCAAAAATAAAGAGTAAATAATATAATTTGTATTGAAGGGAATTATAACAAAACCTGACAAAATAATTAAAGACAGAAAATAGATAAAAATTTGTAAAAATATCTAATTAAAAACAGAAAATAAAAAATTGTGAAAATATGTAATTAAAGTCAGAAAATAAATTTTTTGAAAGTTAAAAACTACAGAAACAAAAATCAGAGCAAACAATATCGTTTATATCGAAGGAAATACGGTATAAAAACAAATGAACAAAATAGGGAAATGAATCAAGGAGAGGACAGAAATTTTTAATCAGTCGAAAATATAAAATTCAAAACAGAGAATGACAATCTTTGAATGCAAAAAAAAAAAAAAAAAAAAAAAAAAAAAACAAAAAAAAAAAAAAAAAAAAAAAAAAAAAAAAAAAAAAAAACAATCATAGTAGAATTACATAATTTGTACTGAAGAAAATATATTAAAAAAAAAAAGAAACAAACACTGACAAAACGCAGAAATAACTGACAAGCGCAACAGAAAAAGCGAAACCCGAAATAAGTTGAAGAATCCCAGTAACTCGAACAATGGCCGGAAGTTGTTATCAATCACAGAACATAATGTTTTCCTTCTTACGGTAAATTCAGCAATTAGGACATCGACGTCTACTGACGCGAACTCGGTGAAGAATCGCAAAAAAAAAAAAAACTAAATAAATAAAAAATAAAACAAATAAATAAAAAAAAATAAAATAAAAAAAAAAGGGTAAACATAAACACCTTTTTAAACACACGAAAAATAAACGTTCGACGATTATAAATATTTTTTCAAACAAAAACACGACGCTGGTTGTATCTACGAGTAGTAAATCAGTAATTCATGTACAGGAATTCCTCTTTCTGGTCCCTTCATTTCTTGATGAATGCATTATACACACACACACACACACACATATATATTATATATATATATATATTATATATATATATATATATATATATATATATACCTACTATATATATTACGCACACACACCCACCACCAACATATATATGTATATATATATATATTATATATAATATATATATATATATATATATAATATATATATATATATATATATATACACACATACCAAGATCAACCAAAGTTTAACAGTGACGTAAGTTACTTAAACCGCAAATGGAGCCACGAGTTATAGAACAAATTGCCCTTATGGAGCCACGAGTTATTTGAGATCAACAACAACAACAACACGGAGAAGCAGTAAATCCGAAAGATGACGTCTGTGAGATAAAAGAATGACTGGTATTGCGACTTGAGATAATCTCGAATATTTCTTCACTCGGACCATCAGATGGCAAGAGAGGTCAGTCCATACATACGAAAAGCGCGATCATTTTTTCTTTTTTTTTACTTCCTTCTCTCTGGCGTTGCTATTACTCCCAGTTTTTTCTATAGCACTGAGCGTGCTTAGAATCTACTTATAATCGCATATTATTGGGAGTGATGTCACTATATAATTATTTAACAGAGAGAGAGAGAAGAGAGAAATAAGTTATCACTATATAATCATTTAACTACGTAATGGCAGAGAGAGAGAGAGAGAGAGAGAGAGAGAGAGAGAGAGAGAGAGAAATAAGTTATCACTATATAATCAATTGACTAAGGATTGAGAGAGAGAGCGAGAGAAATAAGTTACCTCTATATAATCATTTAGCTAAGTAAAGCCAGAGAGAGAGAGAGAGAGAGAGAGAGAGAGAGAGAGAGAGAGAATCATGAATCATTATCATTATATAATCATTTAATAACAACACATAGAGAGAGAGAGAGAGAGAGAGTCATTATATAATCATTTAACTAACAACACATCAGAGAGAGAGAGAGAGAGAGAAAGGTTAAGATGTTTGTGAATCATCTATCGTCCACCTGTCAACAGTCAGTCACCCCAACAACCCCACCCCCACAACCCCACACCCATAAATCAGCTGTTATTTGTCGCCATGTTTCAAAAGAGTGCCTTCAGTGCGCGCCGAAAGTCTCTCTCTCTCTCTCTCTCTTCTCTCTCTCTCTTGTAGGAATCTGGTCTATAACACAGTGAACATTATACCATCTTAGCATCGTACAGGAAAAAAAATCAGATGTTTGACAGCTTTTGACGTTTAGCTACTGAAGATGGCAGAGAGAGAGAGAGAGAGAGAGAGAGAGAGAGAGAGAGAGAGAGAGAGAGAGAAGGCGCATGGCATGACGCTCGGAAAATGGAGGGTTGGAGGCGCCATCATTTTCGCTCAAAAACACACATTTTAGTCCTTCGCTTTCGGGTAACATCTTTCTCAGCTGAGTGGAATGTAGGAAAATAAAAGCATCATATATATATATATATATATATGTGTGTGTGTGTGTGTGTGTGTGTGTGTGTGTGTGTGTGTGTGTGTGTAGCCAGAAAATATCCTAGACGAAAATAAAATTTTAAAAAGTGTAGACAAAACGCATCATATGAAAAATACAGAAATCAAACTTCCTTACACACACACACAGACGCACAATTATGATCATTGCTATCCAGAGAATGAACTCTATTCACATGAAACAAGCCTAACACCACAGGGGCCACTGATCTGAAATTCAAGCTTCCTAAGAATATGGTGTTCAACAGAGAGAAGTAACAGCAGGTTTTGCGAAATACTGAAAGAAGAGACCACTCATCAGAAAAGATTAATGATTAAATTGAAACAAATTGAAATTATTAAAATACCAGGAGTATTGTCTCAGGGTCGTAATGCCCTGCATCTTGACTTGAACTTCTTTAGTTTCAATTGCACAACATCCTCTGGGAGGCTGTTCTCAGGATTTGAGAGAGAGAGAGAGAGAGAGAGAGAGAGAGAGAGAGAGAGAGAGAGATTTGAGTGTATGAAAGAAAGAGAGAGATATGAAGATCTGAAAGAGAGATTTGAGTATATGAGAGAGAGAGATAAGAGATCTGAGTGTATGAAAAAGAGACTGACATTTGAGTATATGAGAGAGAGAGAGAGAATTTGAGTGTATGAGAGAGAAAGACATTTGAGTATATGAAAGTTCGAGAGAGATTTAAGTGTATGAGAGTGTGTGACATTTGAGTATCTGAAAGAAAGAGATAGATTTGAGTATATGCGAAAGAGAGATTTGAGTATAAATATAAGAGAGAGAGAGAGAGAGAGAGAGAGAGAGAGAGAGAGAGAGAGAGAGAGAGAGAGAGAGGGGATATGGGGGTGGGGGGCAAAGACAGCTTCACCACCACCACCTTGTGAGGGCCCATTTATCAATCCCAAGCGGAGTGATGATCACTTCCAATCAGGAAGGGCCCCAGCTTTCTCTTTTTCCCTTGCGGGACTCCGGTCTGCTTTGAGAAAACACATTTGGCAACCATTTTTCCTAAGAATGTTTATCATAAATATATGGTAAGCAGGTATAATGGATGTATTACATACTCTGTACACACCTACAGGTATGCTGGACGTATTATGCAAACGTTTTATATAAACTACAGTATAAATGAAATTTTTTTTTTCTCTGTATTCAATACATTTGCATTTTAAATATATGATATAAAAATATTCTTTAATGTGCTTAATGTATGTTAAAAACACTTATATTTGCGTGGACTTAGAATATATATATATATCATTAATAGATATACATTATATTATATAATATAATATATAATAATATATATATAAATATATATAAGTTAAATGCCACGAGGGAAAATAAACAAAGGAGTATTCCCTCGTGGCATATAACTTTATTTATGGATTTATCACGTTCCTAACTTTCGTGATTCAGTTATACATACATACATACATACATACATACATACATACATACATACATACATATATATATATATATATATATATATATATATATATATATATTATATATATATATAACTACGTGCACGGAATATGAGTGTTTTTATAATACATTAGGCCCAGCCGAGAATGTATTTTTTATAGTCACATATAAACAATGCAATATATTTAATACAAAGAACAAAGGTGAAAACCTTAATTATACCGTAAATTTACATATATGTGTCAGAATGAAATGACGATTAAAAGTAGAGACTGAAGTATTGTGAAGAAAAAAAATAGAAAATGACTACCAAAATTAGCAAATAATTCACCCTATTTCTGTCTTTTAATTTCCCAACATGCGTAATTATATATAGATATATATATATATATATATATTATATATATATATATATATATATTATGTATGTATGTATAATATATATATATATATATATATATATATACTATATATATATATATATATATATATATATATATAATATATATATAATATATATATATTGTATGTATTAGTATGTATGTATGTATGTATATGTATAATATATCTTATAGTCCAGACGTACAGGGCGTTTATTCACATGTTAAAGAAGATCAAGGGCAGGAACACGAAGAGATTCACGATTTTAGCCTTTAATCCTACGTTTCGTGACAACATCGCCACATCTTCAGGGAGTTTTTCTACAAAATAAAGTATAAAATGTTAACATAAAATAAGAGCTGGTCACAAGATCCAATAGTTGAAAATTAAAAACAGTTTAATGGTAAAATTACAACTCTCTACTTAAATTACATGCACACTTGATTAAAACAGACCAGAAATACAAACAACTTACAAATGACGAGAAGAATATTTAAAAATTAAAACTAAATTACACAAAGACAAAAGTAATAACAAATATCATAAAAAGTAAAAGTCATATATTCACAAAACCACACCACCAAAAACAGCTCAACACCCCAACCAACCTTTCAGCATCAAAGATAAAAACACACTAAAAGTAAACAACTTCAAGAGGCACAAGGAATGACAGAATCAATTGGGCTAAAAAACAATGGGACAGCAGAGGAATGGTTGTTTAAAGTTGGAACTCGTAGTTTGATGTTCAGAGTTTCCAAAATCAACAGTTCGTTGGGTTCCCTTGTTTGGCCAATAATTTTAAAATCATCGTAATTGACTGTAGCTTTACATTTAAAAGTATGCTTCCTTATATAAGATGTTTCAGGGTTAGATAATTTACACCCAGTTCTGTAACTAACGCCCCGATGGGAATCGGCCCTGACCCTGAGAAGACGTCGGGTAGATCCAACATATTTTCCCAGATTACATCTGGGACAAGTGTATTCATAAACGACACCCGACGTCATCAAAGGGCAGAGCCGATCTTTAAACATGAAGAGCGAGCCAATGGTCTTGGGATTTTTAGGTATAAGTTTTAGATTTACGGCTCCAAAATATCTGTGCACAATCTTGGTAAACTCGTTACGAAAATTATTATTTAACAGATACGGGAACTGGCATAAAGAGGGAGCTTGGGTACCTTAAAACTAATACGCTGTTCAGAAACCCTTTTATTGAGTAATTTATTTAAAATTCTATAAAAGATCTTAGATGGAAAGCAATTATTAGAGAAGTTCTGGATGGAGAAAAGTAATTTCATTGTGGAAGAGAGACCAGGTAGAGGTAAGAGACAGAGCACGATAAAGTAAGGTATATATCGAGTTGAGTTTGAAATTGAGAAAACAGAAACTATAGAAGTTGGAACCGAGCCCGGTAAATGTTTTCTTTCTGAAAATTGAGGTACTAAAACTTTCATTTTCCTTGGAGACCAAAATATCTAGGAAGGCTAATTTAGAATTATGTTCTTTTTCCATTGTAAAATTAATATTATTATGGTAATTATTAGCAAAATCTAGGAACCTGTCAGCATCGAATTCATGCTTGAACAAGATAAAAGTGTCGTCCACGTAGCGTGAGTAAAACAAAGGGCGGAAGGCCAGGGGCATTCGTCCAAAATACGCTCCTCCAGGGAGCACATGAGTATTATTTGCAAAGGTAGGACCAAGAGGAGACCCCATGGCCATCCCCTCAATTTGTTTAAAAAGCTGTCCATTAAAAACAAATGCCGTGTCCAGCACGGCCAATTCTAAAAGAGCTTTAAAATTCGAATAACTAAAATTACAGTAAACAGACTCAGGTTCGGGGGGAATAGCTTATCAAGAATAATGTTTATGGTCTCTCTTACAGGTACGTTGGTTGGTAAATAGTGACTCGACATCAAAAACTAGTCATGAATAAGTCAGAGTCTTGGGGTAAAATACGTTCTTTAAATTGTTCGGAATTTTAAGGGTATACTGATTAGTGTCAGCGGTTCCAACAGGGGGACGAGAAATTTTGCCAGTTGGTAATTAGGTGTGTTGTAAGAGGCCAAGATAGGGCGGAGAGGAACATTATCTTTATGTATCTTTGGTAAACCATAAAGAATTCCGTAAGATGAACCACTGAAAATAAATCTTGGAACACTTTTTCATCAATGATGTTGTCATTTTTCAAGGTTCTGAGAAATCTATTGATTTTATCCTCAACTTTGAATATGCTTTGATAACTAGGCACACCTATTTTCTGGAACCTGGTACGATCGCTTAAAATATTAGTCATTTTGTTGTTATAGTCACTTTTATCCAATATTACCGTTCCCCTCCCCTTATCCGGCCTAACAATGATAATGTCATCACGTTTAGAAAGGGACTTGAGGATTTCCAAATCACTCTTTTTAAAAAAGGGAGCCCAGTTTGTTTTAAGTTTTGAGAAAGCATTTTGGACAAAACCATTAACTCACATCTGTAGGCGGCTAAGGTCACTACACAAATTGAGATTTTTTAAACGTTGAAATAACACTTCAAGGGGCAGAAAAAACTGACAGTAGTTAGGTTTAAAATTTGGTAAGCAAAAATCTAACCCAAATGACAAAAGGAATTCTTCTCGTTTAGACAATACATATTTCGAAAGTTAAAAACAGTTTTATAACAAAACTATGAAATTTTGGTATAAATAATTCAAGGTTTGCCAATTTTCTATGGTGTCTCCGTTGTGTAGTATTAATAAAATTTTTAATACTGTTATTAAAAAGCTGAGTAAAAATAATCTTATCAATAAAGAGAACGATTCGAGAACTTGGTGGCGAAAACTATTGAATTGCTTGTTAGGCGTTTCAGTGTCTTTTTGTTTACAGCTAATTTCGTAGTTTAGTAAATACCTAATTGTGTCAGAATAAAACTGAGAGTGATATAATGATTTTTTATAAACTTTAAATTTAACAAAATTTGGAACAATATCATTAATTGAACAATATTGCAGGAACTCAAGGTCCAGACTTACTTTTTCTTTTTTCATACATATTTTTTCCAATTTCCGACATTTCTGGAGAAGTCCAAGGCCATAGCGATTCCTTACGAACTGCTGAAAGTTATTGTGTCCTCTTGAGCGTAAACGGAAAATAAAAAGGAGAACGAAAAAAGCATAATTCAGCTCCATTGTAGAATTATTTGTAGAACATCCAGTGCAACCCAGCCACACACGACACAGTCCAGACGTACAGGGCGTTTATTCACATGTTAAAGAAGATCAAGGGCAGGAACACGAAGAGATTCACATTATCCTTTAATCCTACGTTTCGTGACAACATCGCCACATCTTCAGGGATTTTTCTACAAAATAAAGTATAAAATGTTAACATAAATAAGAGCTGGTCACAAGATCCAATAGTTGAAAATTAAAAACAGTTTAATGGTAAAATTACAACTCTCATACTTAAATTACATGCCACACTTGATTAAAACAGACCAGAAATACCAAACAACTTACAAATGACGAGAAGAATATTTAAAAATTAAAACTAAATTACACAAAGACAAAAGTAATAACAAATATCATAAAAAGTAAAAGTCATATATTCACAAAACCACAGCCAAAAAAAGGCTCAACACCCAACCAACCTTTCAGCATCAAAGATAAAAACACACTAAAAGTAAACAACGTCAAGAGGCACAAGGAATGACAGAATAATTAGGCTAAAACAATGGGACAGCAGAGGAATGGTTGTTTAAAGTTGGAACTCGTAGTTTGATGTTCAGAGTTTCCAAAATCAACAGTTCGTTGGGTTCCCTTGTTTGGCCAATAATTTTAAAATCATCGTAATTGACTGTAGCTTTACATTTAAAAGTATGCTTCCTTATATAAGATGTTTCAGGGTTAGATAATTTACACCCAGTTCTGTAACTAACGCCCCGATGGGAATCGGCCCTGACCCTGAGAAGACGTCGGGTAGATCCAACATATTTTCCCAGATTACATCTGGGACAAGTGTATTCATAAACGACACCCGACGTCATCAAAGGGCAGAGCCGATCTTTAAACATGAAGAGCGAGCCAATGGTCTTGGGATTTTTAGGTATAAGTTTTAGATTTACGGCTCCAAAATATCTGTGCACAATCTTGGTAAACTCGTTACGAAAATTATCATTTAACAGATACGGGAAACTGGCATAGAGGGAGCTTGGGTACCTTTAAAACTAATACGCTGTTCAGAAACCCTTTTATTGAGTAATTTATTTAAAATTCTATAAAAGATCTTAGAAGGAAAGCAATTATTAGAGAAGTACTGGAGTGTGCATGTAATTTAAGTATGAGAGTTGTAATTTTACCATTAAACTGTTTTTAATTTTCAACTATTGGATCTTGTGACCAGCTCTTATTTTATGTTAACATTTTATACTTTATTTTGTAGAAAAATCCCTGAAGATGTGGCGATGTTGTCACGAAACGTAGGATTAAAGGATAATGTGAATCTCTTCGTGTTCCTGCCCTTGATCTTCTTTAACATGTGAATAAACGCCCTGTACGTCTGGACTGTGTCGTGTGTGGCTGTTGCACTGGATATTCTACAAATAATTCTACAATGGTAGCTGAATTATGCTTTTTTCGTTCTCCTTTTTATTTTCCGTTTACGCTCAAGAGGACACAATAACTTTCAGCAGTTCGTAAGGAATCGCTATGGCCTTGGACTTCTCCAGAAATGTCGGAAATTGGAAAAAATATGTATGAAAAAAAGAAAAAGTAAAGTCTGGACCTTGAGTTCCTGCAATATTGTTCAATTAATGATATTGTTCCAAATTTTGTTAAATTTAAAGTTTATAAAAAATCATTATATCACTCTCAGTTTTATTCTGACACAATTAGGTATTTACTAAACTACGAAATTAGCTGTAAACAAAAAGACACTGAAACGCCTTAACAAAGCAATTCAATAGTTTTCGCCACCAAGTTCTCGAATCGTTCTCTTTTATTGATAAGATTATTTTTACTCAGCTTTTTAATAACAGTATTAAAAATTTATTAATACTACACAACGGAGACACCATAGAAAATTGGCAAACCTTGGAATTATTCTACCAAAATTTCATAGTTTGTTATAAAACTGTTTTTAACTTTTGCGAATAATAGTATTGTCTAAACGAGAAGAATTCCTTTTGTCATTTGGGTTAGATTTTTGCTTACCAAATTTTAAACCTAACTACTGTCAGTTTTTTCTGCCCCTTGAAGTGTTATTTCAACGTTTAAAAAATCTCAATTTGTGTAGTGACCTTAGCCGCCTACAGAGTGAGTTAATGGTTTTGTCCCAAAATGCTTTCTCAAAACTTAAAACAAACTGGGCTCCCTTTTTAAAAAGAGTGATTTGGAAATCCTCAAGTCCCTTTCTAAACGTGATGACATTATCATTGTTAGGCCGGATAAGGGGAGGGGAACGGTAATATTGGATAAAAGTGACTATAACACAAAATGACTAATATTTTAAGCGATCGTACCAGGTTCCAGAAAAATAGGTGTGCCTAGTTATCAAAGCATATTCAAAGTTGAGGATAAAATCAATAGATTTCTCAGAACCTTGAAAAATGACAACATCATTGATGAAAAAGTGTTCCAAGATTTATTTTCCAGTGGTTCATCTTACGGAATTCTTTATGGTTTACCAAAGATAACATTAAAGATAATGTTCCTCTCCGCCCTATCTTGGCCTCTTACAACACACCTAATTACCAACTGGCAAAATTTCTCGTCCCCCTGTTGGAACCGCTGACCACTAATCAGTATACCCTTAAAAATTCCGAACAATTTAAAGAACGTATTTTACCCCAGACTCTGACTTATTCATGACTAGTTTTGATGTCGAGTCACTATTTACCAACCAACGTACCTGTCGAGAGACCATAAACATTATTCTTGATAAGCTATTCGAACCTGAGTCTGTTTACTGTAATTTTAGTTATTCGAATTTTAAAGCTCTTTTAGAATTGGCCGTGCTGGACACGGCATTTGTTTTTAATGGACAGCTTTTAAACAAATTGAGGGGATGGCCATGGGGTCTCCTCTTGGTCCTACCTTTGCAAATATATTCATGTGCTCCCTGGAGGAGCGTATTTTGGACGAATGCCCCCTGGCTTTCCGCCCTTTGTTTTACTCACGCTACGTGGACGACACTTTTATCTTGTTCAAGCATGAATTCGATGCTGACAGGTTCCTAGATTTTGCTAATAATTACCATAATAATATTAATTTTACAATGGAAAAAGAACATAATTCTAAATTAGCCTTCCTAGATATTTTGGTCTCCAAGGAAAATGAAAGTTTTAGTACCTCAATTTTCAGAAAGAAAACATTTACCGGGCTCGGTTCCAACTTCTATAGTTTCTGTTTTCTCAATTTCAAACTCAACTCGATATATACCTTACTTTATCGTGCTCTGTCTCTTACCTCTACCTGGTCTCTCTTCCACAATGAAATTACTTTTCTCCTCCAGTACTTCTCTAATAATTGCTTTCCTTCTAAGATCTTTTATAGAATTTTAAATAAATTACTCAATAAAAGGGTTTCTGAACAGCGTATTAGTTTTAAGGTACCCAAGCTCCCTCTTTATGCCAGTTTCCCGTATCTGTTAAATGATAATTTTCGTAACGAGTTTACCAAGATTGTGCACAGATATTTTGGAGCCGTAAAATCTAAAACTTATACCTAAAAAATCCCAAGACCATTGGCTCGCTCTTCATGTTTAAAGATCGGCTCTGCCCTTTGATGACGTCGGGTGTCGTTTATGAATACACTTGTCCCAGATGTAATCTGGGAAAATATGTTGGATCTACCCGACGTCTTCTCAGGGTCAGGGCCGATTCCCATCGGGGCGTTAGTTACAGAACTGGGTGTAAATTATCTAACCCTGAAACATCTTATATAAGGAAGCATACTTTTAAATGTAAAGCTACAGTCAATTACGATGATTTTAAAATTATTGGCCAAACAAGGGAACCCAACGAACTGTTGATTTTGGAAACTCTGAACATCAAACTACGAGTTCCAACTTTAAAACAACCATTCCTCTGCTGTCCCATTGTTTTTAGCCTAATTATTCTGTCATTCCTTGTGCCTCTTGAAGTTGTTTACTTTTAGTGTGTTTTTTTATCTTTGATGCTGAAAGGTTGGTTGGGTGTTGAGCTGTTTTTGGCTGTGGTTTTTGTGAATATATGACTTTTACTTTTTATGATATTTGTTATTACTTTTGTTTTCTTTGGTGTAATTTAGTTTTAATTTTTAAATATTCTTCTCGTCATTTGTAAGTTGTTTGGTATTTCTGGTCTGTTTTAATCAAGTGTGCATGTAATTTAAGTATGAGAGTTGTAATTTTACCATTAAACTGTTTTTAATTTTCAACTATTGGATCTTGTGACCAGCTCTTATTTTATGTTAACATTTTATACTTTATTTTGTAGAAAAATCCCTGAAGATGTGGCGATGTTGTCACGAAACGTAGGATTAAAGGATAATGTGAATCTCTTCGTGTTCCTGCCCTTGATCTTCTTTAA
>NC_087208.1:54593892-54606392 GCF_015104395.2 Macrobrachium nipponense
ACTCCAACAGACATGAAAACTAAGTTATGGAGACGATATCATATCAATGATGTGGGATACCAACTTCCACACCAATGTGTGGGATACCTAATTCAATTGAGATTAATTAGCACAGCTTTTTCAGGAAACACGGCCGACGATGACACAAAAATTCCACAAACTTTAACCAACAACTGCTGTCAAATTCAATACAAAATCAGTCGCTCTAATATAATATGCGAGGCAAAACACACGACACGCACCCTAAAAGCATGTACATGCACAAGCGCACCGAATTGAAGATGATTTGAAACCTAACTCTTTTACAGTTACTGGTTATCCAAGAGGTATTCATTAACGTACTACAGAGTTGCGAATAATGAAGATACAAAATTTAAAAATGAAAAATTTCAAGAATTGCTTCTAAGCAGGTTAAAAATGCGAGAAACAAAGTTGCTGGGAAAAATATATAGCAAAGAGATAAACCGGGAACATTCTATGTCAATAAGGATTAATAAAATCCATTAGATATTTTTTCTAAATCGTTATGAATTTATCTGTGTTTACCTATCACCCCTTTATTTATCCTATACAGTTTTCTGTCTCCGATAAAAACTATATACCCTATAAAATTTGCTGTTTCCAAAAAACTATTGGTCCTTTACAATTAGCTGTACGTTTCCAAAGACTATCTATTTTCCTATTCAATTTGCTGTGTTCCCAAAAAACTATATACCTTATCAAATTTGCCATTTCCAAAAAACTATTTATCCTAAATAATTTGCTGTAAGTTCCACAAACTATTTATTCTATACAATTTGCTGTAAGTTTTCAAAAGCGCTATTCACGCAAGAGACAAACGCAATCAAGCACAAACACTCATGAGCACCGTTCCCTTCTTGAGAGCAACTCCAAGAATATGGCATTAATCACTTCAAGGCGTGATCCGACCTCCAGCTTACTCAGGGTGCATGCTAAAATGTACGGTCAAATAGCGCGTTGTCTCGCCAACGAAAATTAAAAAATATATCTGTACTGTTTAACATGCACATTATTTATTTTTTTATATTTTCATTCAAATAAATGAATCATAAATATCCTAACCTAAAATTCCTGTATCTTGAACTCAACGTGAAACAGTTTTTTTTAGACCTTTTTTATGCTTTTCAATAGGGCTCTCCTACCAACCCCGGCAAGAACAGCAATAATATAGCTTGCAGGCTTACTCCCAGAGTGAGCGAATATCAATACCAGGACCACCAAATTTCCTCCAGCTATCCACTTCCTTGCATCAAAGGAGACGTGACACACTGGCTTCAACGAATTAAAACGACTTATGTCATAAACCCGTCTCTCTGCACCTGCCTACCTGCCACACGCCCCCCTACCCTCGTCACCTGTCATCCGTAATAATGTTACAGCTAGCTCCTTTGCAGGCAAATGATAACAGTTACTATAGTAGATTCACATCAGCCGTGCATTTGATGTCTAGGTCCAGTCCCTTACGACGCTCCTAATTGGCTGTTGATAAGCCAATCGCGTGGCTGGAAACTGCCAATCTCTCGAGAGTTCATATAGGCAGCATGTATGTTCCACCTCTCCTGAGAGGTACTTTTGAAAGACTTAGCCTTCAGGAGAGGTGGAACATAGATCCTACCCATGTGAACTCTCGAGAGAGACTGCAAGTTTCCAGCCCTGTGATTGGCTTATCAAAAGCCAATCAGGAGCGTCGTAAGGGACTGGCCTAGACATCAAATGCACGGTTGATGTGAATCTACTGTAGAGTGTACGTAAATCGACATTACTGGTGACATGACTCGCACTATTTAGCGAGTTGACATTTCTTGTCTAGCGCAGTCAGTCAGTCAGTCATTTCATGACTGTCACTGAATCTAGAATAGCGGACATGTCCTTCACGGTCTAGGAATGAAGTGGTAAGGAACTCTGAAAGATTCGGTGTTGCTTTCAGCATCAAAAATGCCCAGTAATGAAAGCTTAAAGGGAGATTTGAATAAAGTGGTTGAATAAGCCATTTGGCGCTGCTTAAACTCATGTATAACTGATATTAAAGAAGGAACAACTGTCTTCATGTTACAACAACAGTTAAAGACCGGAAGGCAAGACTACAAGGACGCTCTCTACCTCTCCAACAACCTTGATTCCAGAGACAGAATGACCATTATTCAGCAATTTCTCGTAAAGCATTCCGTTCCTTCTGATCTGTTTCGTTTATCATTATATTTCGTCGAAAACTAATGTGAGATTTCTAGACGTGTTTGCCGATCGCCGTATCTTTCGCTCAGGCGCTGATGTTGTTTTTAATAGATTGACTGAATTTTACGTTCATTGAAACTGTCGTAAAGGATCAATTCCGTAGATGTGGATGTTTGATCTACAGCGTCACAAAGACACTGTAGGAATCTGTGTTCCAACTTCTCTGATCAGAGTGTATCTTACTACCGCTTCCCCGCCCCCCCCCCCCACCATAAAAAAAAGCCAAATATCACACAAGGAAATAAACAAAGACATTGTAGGAATATGAATTTCAGCTTCTCTAACCATATTGTGTATCTTACTGGACAAAAAAAAAAAAAAAAAAAAAAGCCAAATATCACAAGGAAATAAAGACACTAGGAATCTGTTCCAATTTCTCTGATCATACTGTATTTTAATGCCCCCACCCCCCCAAAAAAAAGGTCAAAAATAGCTAAATATCACACAAGGAAATGAAAGATAATTTTAATCAATTCGTTAAGACGACCACGAAACGGGTGCAACGCAGGAGCAAACGGCCTCCAAGAAACGGATGAACAAACAGCTGAACACCACCACACGTGTGGGGCAAGGAAGAACGGGGGTGGGGGGTGGGGGGGGGGGGAGAGCGGGTGGAGTGATAATACGAGAAGAATTGCCTGAAGGAATAAACAGGTGGATTAAAAGAAGCACACCCACCGGACTCTTACATTCCACCCCCCCGACCCCCAACTAAGTTATCCAAACCACCTGGACAGTGTCCTACACAGGGGTCCTACCAAGACCCATTGGATCCTTAAGCGAGCCAACCCCCCCTTTCCCCCTCCCCTGAACCCCCGGCCCCTTCGACGCCTCACTCAAGGTGATGAAGTAATTTTATAAGATTGTAGAATAGAGAGAAGTCCAGGGGTGGAGGAGGGTGTTAGCGGTACGGAGACGAAGGGGGGAGGGGGAGGGAGGGAGGGGGGAGTGGGAGATTTCCATCTTAATGGCTGGCTGTTTTCGATACAGCCTCTTCACCAGTTCCGCGTCTTCAGGATATATCAAGATATCATCAGAAATTGTAAGAGACGAGACAAACAGCTTCGAAGATATCGCAGGACGATTTCTTCACGCCCCAACAATGCCCACAAAACACACCTGTCGTGTCTCTGACGCGTACGTGACGTACACACACACACACACACACACCGAGGGCACAAACAAGTGTGAGGTGTATACATGCACAAACACCACAGTGGTATGACTGGTTACACCAGTGCCTTAGATTGCAAGTCTTTGGTGCACAGAGCAATGGCTAGTACACCTCCCAACTTTCTTTTTCAAACAACTCTAAGCCCTTTTCGTTTTAACTTCCGGGTTCAAGGTGCATGCAAGCAAGCAAGCAGTTACACGACAGAAATGCAATCAATTGTCGATCGTATAGGCTCCATGAAGTTAACTTTGCTATTGGCTACATTATCAGTCCGACAGAATTCCTTCCGACTGTTGTTATTAACAACAGTTAGCTTCCATCCGAAGTAATTGTGAGGTAGGATTCGCTTTTTCACACACACACACACACACACACACACACACACACACACAGGGGAATCTGAAACCTGTCTGTACATTTCGACATGTTTGCTGATGTTTGTGCTACCCCCAACCTCCCCAACCTCTCTCTCTCTTTCTCTCTCATCTATATATATATATATTATATATATATATATATATATATATATATATATATATATATATATATATATACACATATATTCATATATACATGTAGAATCAACTGGTCATTTTTACCAGATACACGTAATTGTAATAGCCACAATGCCCTCTTTAACTTTTCAAATTCTTTGCTCTTTTTTGGATACGCTTGTCACTACAAAGCCTTGAGATCCACCTTCAAAGAAATATGAAGAAATCATGATGTCCGGTAGCGGGAAACTAACACGCGATACCATAATCACGACGAGGTCACCTTGCCGACCTGACCACGATTTCTTCTTTTATATACATATACATATACATACACATACAAATACACAAACACATGTATACATATATGTATGTTTTCTTAATATCCACGTATACAAGTATTAGATCTAAAGCATCGAAGTATGATATCTTAAATCATTTCTGTCAAGACTCAAAAGCGCATTAAATTCCTCGCTCCTCGGTCACTTTACCTAATCCTGCTAGACGTGTCGATACTGTCAAGCTTAAGGAAGATTTAACACCCTCTTATTTTCACTCTTTTTTTAATCTTTTTATTGGAAGGATCATCCTTCCCCCCTTCCCACACCTCCCAACCCCACCCAAAACTCCACTCACCGTCATGGGCGCAGAGCACCTTTGGGTCCTTCGTCACAGCTCTCCCATAATAAGGATGTATGGCATCAATGTGCATTTTAAAACGTCAGTTAATATAAATGAATAATCTATTGCGCATATAACTAATCTTCGAGTGAATAAATGCAATTCTGCAATTTAATATAGATCGTAACACAATCATTTTCTATTTCTTCGAAACATACATAAGATGGGTAATTAGTTGTCTTAGTGACTGTTCGTAACGATGGCTATAATCTAAATTGCAATCTGATCTAAGGTTAAATAACATCGGGTTTCACGTAATGCTTTTCTAAATTGCAATCTGATCTAAGGTTAAATAACATCGGGTTTCACGTAGTGCTTTTCTAAATTGCAATCTGATCTAAATTTAAATAACATCGGGTTTCACGTAAATGCTTTATAATAGTAAATAGTTTTTATTTTTACCGGAAGAGAAAAACCACGGCTCTTGTGTTTGTTTGTATGGTGTTTTTACGTTGCGTGGAACTAGTGGTTATTCAGCGACGGAACCAACGGCTTTACGTGAGTTCCGAACCACTCGAGTGTGAACTTCTATCAGCATAAATACACATCTCTCACCCCTCAGTGGAATGCCAGTGAATCGAACTCACGACCACCAAGGTGGCAGGCAAAGACCATACCGATCACGCCACTAAGGCGCTTAAGGCTCTTGTGAGTGACAAAATATTAACAGGAATATTAACAGAATCGGACTAATCCTTACTAACAAGCTGGGAGCTTTCCAACACTGAGCAAGCCTTCAAACACCAAGCAAATCTTCGTCAAACTAAATTGTTTTTTTTTTTTTTTTCAAATCTTTGAGGCTTTCAAACGCAATTCAATGCTCCTTCCATTGAAACCCTCAAGGTTTTCAAACACGACGCAAAATTCTTGAAACTCAAAAAGTTTTCAAACGCCAAGCGATGTTATTCTTAAAAAAAAAAAAAAATTCAAATACTTAACGAACATTTTTCAACCCTTAGAAGTTTTCAAACACAAATCAAACCTCATTTCAACCCCTCAAAGTTTTCAAACACAAAACAAAACTCATTTCAACCCTCAGCAGATTTCAAACATAAAGCAAACCTCATTTCAACCCTCAGCAGATTTCAAACACAAAGAAAACCTCGTTTCAACCTCTCAAAGTTTTCAAACACAAAACAAACCTAGCTTCCAAATCTCAAGGTTTTCAAACGCAAAACAAACCTCCTTTCAACCCTCAGCAGATTTCAAACACAAAGCAATCCTCGCTTCCAATTCTCAAGGTTTTCGAACACAAAACAAACCTCATTTCAACCCTCAGGAGTTTTCAAACCCCAAAAACAACCTCCTCCTTCCAAACATGGAAACCGTCAAACACCGAGCACATCTCACGATAAGAGGCCTACCTAAGGATGTTTCAGTGACGTCACAAATGGGGAAAAAAAAGAAAAAAGAAAAAAGAAAAAAAAACAGAAAACCAGTTTCCTTGAAGCAGAAACATTAAATATTAACTATGATCGGACATCCTTGAAGTAGCTGGGTGGTGGGTGGAGGCGGGAGGTACGTTGTTGTTGTTGTTGATATTTTCGTTGTTATTGTTGTTGTTGTTGTTTGATTAACCTGCCCTTGGCCCTGCACGGGCTCTTGATCGTTCGACGAGCTGCCAGCCATTTGAACAGATGGACGGACGGGTATGAAAAATAGACAATGAAAAACAGACAGAATTTTGGGAGGGTGTTAAGGAGTTACCAGTCGTGTATCCCATGCCATATGGTGGGTTCCTTTTCATCTTCACCCCCCACCCCCCCCCAACTCTCACCCCATTCCCACCCACCCATCCCTAGCCAACAACCTAACCCCCCCCCCACAAACAAACCAAAGGAGAATATATAAGACCATCTGTTGCAATTCGGCAGAGGAGCGAAGGAGGAAAAGAGGATTATTCAGATGTTTATAAACTGTCTGATTGTGTCTCAGTGTTCCAACTTTCCCCCCGCCCCCCGCCCCCCCAAATCCTGTTCTGAAGGGTATTTATGCCCAGTACCCAAGTAAGGCGAATATCGTTAACTCAGATTTTCGAAATACATATTAATCTACATAACATTACCAAAAACCCCTTAAACCACCCAAATTAACAACTTATAAAAAAAAGCACCAAGATCCAAAAGTAACTTTACAAAAATAAAAAAAGAAAAAATAAAAAAAAAATAAAAAGCAACTTCGAATAAAAACCCCACCCAAAAAGCATCTTGAAAAAGATAAACAAGCAAAAGCAATTTGACCTTACAACCTATAAAAAAAAAAAAAAAAATTCAAAAGCCAACTTTAAAAATAATCACCCGACACCCAAAAAGCAACTTAAAAAACAAAAAAAAACAAAGCAACAACAAATAATAAACACACACAAAACAGCTTTACAATAAAAAAAAAATCCCCAAAAAGCAACTTAAAAAAACAACCGAAAGCTATTAACATCCAAAAATAATTTTACAAAAAAAAGAATAAAAAAAAAGAAAGAAAAGAAAATAACACATCAGACGAACACCCAAAACATCACTCCTTCGATTCTCCAAAGAACTTTATGTGAGGGACGCGGTCTTTGGAGATGATGACTGATGGCATATTTATGCAAATTGCCTCCTGGCGTTTTGATCAACGAAGCCTATTATCAAATAACATCAATGTTTACAATAATTATCTGGCGCGATGCCCCTATGGGCAATCTGTATTATTGTGTCTATAAGTTAATCAAGAAAGCTTTATTATTATTATTATTATTATTATTTTATTATTATTTTATTATTATTATTATTATTATTATTATTACTGACCGACGGGAAGGCCCTAAGGAGAGTATTGTGCCAGTTTCAATAATTTTAGTTTTAAACAGACATTACGGCTTAAAAGAAATATTATAATTCATTAGATAAGACTTATCAGAACACACACTTAAGCCAGCTCTGTACCAGAAAGCCTGGTTATTTACTTACAAGGTAATTTGTATTATATGCAAATAAATTTATTTATGCAACTGTAGATTTTTATTACATAACAGTAAACCACGATATAGTGAATTATTTTTTAACAATTAGCAATAATAATAATAATAATAATAATAATAATAATAATAATAATAATAATAATAATAATATAATAATAATAATAATAAAATAATAATATAATAATAATAATAATAAAATGAAAGCATTAAACAAGACCATTTAAACAAAATACTTCAATACAAGAAATTAAAAGTTTGTCCAAACATTCACCTCACAATCAAACAAACCGAATTATGGACCTCCTGCGGCCTGACAAACTTGAGAGACAAACAAGCAGCCATTTTATGTATGCAAGGAAAGACAAACATGACGTACTCGGGCGCGCGCAAAACCGGCTGACGCCTTTCGGTAAAGACACCCCTAAATATGCAGAGAGAGAGAGAGAGAGAGAGAGAGAGAGAGAGAGAGAGAGAGAGAGAGAGAGAGATTAACAATATTAAATTGATGAATGAAGTGACGAGGCTATAAAAGGACTGCTTTTAAACTTTTTTAAACAACAAAGGAGAGAGAGAGAGAGAGAGAGAGAGAGAGAGAGAGAGAGAGAGAGAGAGAGAGAGAGAGAGAGAGAGAGATTAACTATTAAATTGCTGAAAGAATTGACAAGGTTATAAATAATTATAATCTGTTGAACTGCTTTTTTTAAACAACAAAGGAGAGAGAGAGAGAGAGAGAGAGAGAGAGATGCAGTCAAGGTCACCGAGCAAATGAATGAAAACTGAAGTCTCTAACTCAAAATTACAGTAGTTATTATTTTCTTAAATATACCGAATTAAAAATCTTACGAGACGATCAAAGATTAAAAAGTGTCCGGTCTTGTTTTGCTTTCTGGTTTCTCCTTCGTTATCTTGATGAACCGGTTTCTCTC
Source organism: Macrobrachium nipponense (assembly GCF_015104395.2). NCBI lineage: Eukaryota > Metazoa > Arthropoda > Malacostraca > Decapoda > Palaemonidae > Macrobrachium > Macrobrachium nipponense. Next base: position 54,602,380 of record NC_087208.1, read on the forward strand.
TCTCTCTCTCTCTCTCTCTCTCTCTCTCTCTCTCTCTCTCTCTCTCTCTCTCTGTGTCGTTAATTATATCTATCGTCTGAGATCTCTCATCTGCACGGTTTTTCTCTGGGATTTAGACTGACGAACAAGTGTAAATATATATCTGCCCAGTGACTAGATGATAATAATAATAATAATAATATAAATAATAATAATAATAATAATCATAATAATAATAATAAATGACCAGTAATAATAATAATAATAATAATAATAATAATAATAATAATAATAATAATAATAATAATAACAAGAGAGGGGACTAAACAACACAAGAAGATGTCAAAACAGAGGCTTAAGGCCAAAGCACACAAGATCCAACGGTACATGAACAGGAATAAGGGATACCAACAGAAAACAAAACTATTCGGAACCAACCAGAAAAGACTATACAGCCAACTAAGAGGGGAAGACAACCACCCAGAAATTCCTGAAGCCGAACCAAGTAAGAGACTCTGGGAAAACATATGGAGCAATCGGTATCACACAACAAACATGCAACATGGCTCCAGGAAGTAAAGGAAGAAGAAACAGGGAGAATAAAACAAAGATTCACAGACATCACGACAGACACAGTCAGACACCAACTAAAGAAAATGCCAAACTGGAAAGCCCAGGTCCCGATGAAGTCCATGGATACTGGCTCAAAAACTTCAAGGCCCTACACCCACGAATAGCAGAACAACTCCAGCATTGTATCTCAAATCACCAAGCACCCAAATGGATGACCACAGGAAGAACATCCTTAGTACAAAAAGGACAAGAGTAAGGGAAATATACCCAGTAATCTACAGGCCTATCACCTGCCTACCAATAATGTGGAAGTTACTAACAGGTATCATCAGTGAAAGGCTATACAACTACCTAGAGGAGACAAACACCATCCCCCACCAACAGAAAGGCTGCAGAAGGAAGTGTAGGGGCACAAAAGACCAGCTCTGATAGACAAAATGGTAATGAAGAACAGTAGGAGAAGGAAAACAAACCTAAGCATGGCATGGATAGACTATAAGAAAGCCTTCGACATGATACCACACACATGGCTAATAGAATGCCTGAAAAATATATGGGGCAGAGGAAAATACCATCAGCTTCCTCAAAAATACAATGCGCAACTGGAATACAATACTTACAAGCTCTGGAATAAGAACTAGCAGAGGTTAATATCAGGAGAGGATCTTCCAGGGCGACTCACGTCCCCACTACTCTTCGTAATAGCCATGATTCCCATGACAAAAGTACTACAGAAGATGGATGCGCCGGGTACCAACTCAAGAAAAGAGGCAACAAAATCAACCATCTGATGTTCATGGACGACATCAAGCTGTATGGTAAGAGCATCAAGGAAATAGATACCCTAATCCAGACTGTAAGGATTGTATCTGGGGACATCAGGATGGAGTTTGGAATAGAAAAATGCGCCTTAGTCAACATACAAAAAGGCAAAGTAACGAGAACTGAAGGGATAAAGCTACCAGATGGGAGCAACATCAAACACATAGATGAGACAGGATACAAATACCTGGGAATAATGGAAGGAGGAGATATAAAACACCAAGAGATGAAGGACACGATCAGGAAAGAATATATGCAGAGACTGAAGGCGATACTCAAGTCAAAACTCAACGCCGGAAATATGATAAAAGCCATAAACACATGGGCAGTGCCAGTAATCAGATACAGCGCAGGAATAGTGGAATGGACGAAGGCAGAACTCCGCAGCTAGATCAGAAAACCCCAGGAAACAAATGACAATACACAAAGCACTACACCCAAGAGCAAATACGGACAGACTATACATAACACGAAAGGAAGGAGGGAGAGGACTACTAAGTATAGAGGACTGTGTCAACATCGAAAATAGAGCACTGGGGCAATATCTGAAAACCAGTGAAGACGAGTGGCTAAAGAGTGCATGGGAAGAAGGACTAATAAAAGTAGACGAAGACCCAGAAATATACAGAGACAGGAGAAAGCAGAAAGAACAGAGGACTGGCACAACAAACCAATGCACGGACAATACATGAGACAGACTAAAGAACTAGCCAGCGATGACAATTGGCAATGGCTACAGAGGGGAGAGCTAAAGAAGGAAACTGAAGGAATGATAACAGCGGCACAAGATCAGGCCCTAAGAACCAGATATGTTCAAAGTATGATAGACGGAAATAACATCTCTCCCATATGTAGGAAGTGCAATACGAAAAATGAAACCATAAACAACATAGCAAGTGAATGCCCGGCACTTGCACAGAACCAGCCTACAAAAAGAGGCATGATTCAGTAGCAAAAAGCCCTCCATGGAGCCTGTGCAAGAAACATCAGCTACCTTGCAGTAATAAGTGGTACGAGCACCAACCTGAAGGAGTGATAGAAAACGATCAGGCAAAGATCCTCTGGGACTATGGTATCAGAACGGATAGGGTGATACGTGCAAACAGACCAGACGTGACGTTGATTGACAAAGTCAAGAAGAAAGTATCACTCATTGATGTCGCAATACCATGGGACACCAGAGTTGAAGAGAAAGAGAGGGAAAAAATGGATAAGTATCAAGATCTGAAAATAGAAATAAGAAGGATATGGGATATGCCAGTGGAAATCGTACCCATAATCATAGGAGCACTAGGCACGATCCCAAGATCCCTGAAAAGGAATCTGGAAAAACTAGAGGGCCGAAGTAGCTCCGGGCCTCATGCAGAAGAGTGTGATCCTAGAACAAACGGCACACATAGTAAGAAAAGTGATGGACTCCTAAGGAGGCAGGATGCAACCCGGAACCCCACACTATAAATACCACCCAGTCGAATTGGGGAGGATGTGTGGGATAGAGCCAAAAAAAAAAAAAAAAAAAAAAAAAAACAAAAAAAAAAAAAAAAAAAAAAAAAAAAACTAATAATAATAATAATGCACTTTCAGCTTAAACTACATACGAGTAAAAATCCCTGAAAAAAATTATGTAAGTTTATACATGAAAAACATGTAAAATTAACGCGACCACAACGCGTAATAAATATGCAATTCTCGAAAGAATTAATAAAATGGACCAACATTAAAAAAACAATTCATGGAAATTATCACATCTCAGACCGAGAGCGTGCTGTTTTTGCTTTTTTTTCTTTCTTTTTGGGTGTCTCAGATGAGGACGATAAAACTGATAACATCCGAAGAAGTTTTTGTTTTTGTTGAATCTTTTAAAGAGATGTTATGATCAATTGCAAAGATAGTGGAAATGTAATATTTATTCTGCGCTGTCTGCCTTTCATTATACATGCCTATATTTAGGTGTCTGTTCTCTTGGAGGAGAGAGAGAGAGAGAGAGAGAGAGAGAGAGAGAGAGAGAGAGAGAGAGAGAGAGAGAGAGAGAGAGAGAGAGAGGAGCATTGAAATAGCCTATTGAATTGCTAGTAGCAGAGAGAAAATGCGTGAAAGAGAAAAAAATGCGAGAAAAGAGAGAGAGAGAGAGAGAGAGAGAGAGAGAGAGAGAGAGAGAGAGAGAGAGAGAGAGCTCGAATAATAATGTTAAAACTACTGGAAGAATTAGGAAGCCGTAAAATAGCCAGTGAATTGCCCACAGTAAACAATGAATGAGAGAGAGAGAGAGAGAGAGAGAGAGAGAGAGAGAGAGAGAGAGAGAGAGAATCACAATATCAAAAAGATGAATGAACGAGAAAGCCATCAATCCATCATCGACTTTCTAACAATCAATTTGGAAGCGCTCAAAGCTAGGAATGAATCCGCTCAGGAAGATCTCACCGGCTGCAAATTAATCCGCACAGGAAATACACCTGAGCGACTCTCCCATCTATAATAACAACCTCTTAAACACAAAGAACTCAAATGGGCAATACGGTTATACTATATCCGTGTCATCCGCTGCCTGATGAATAGATTGGTCTATGCAGGAGACGCGTTACACGGCAACAGAAGTTAATACGTAGTACTGATAGGGGCCGGCAAGCAACATTTTAATT
>NC_087208.1:54608892-54611392 GCF_015104395.2 Macrobrachium nipponense
GATGCTATTGTTCCGCAGCCTACGTGCTGTTGGAGGAGGAAGAGGAAGAGGAAAGAGGAACTCACTCCCGCCAATCAACCTTTATTTACAAAAATGAGATCTCGTAAATAGCTCCCTGGACTCCAGACGCCAACGGAAAGCTGGAAGGCCCAGATCTACTACTTGAGTGAGAGGAGACTTGTGGAAGTGAAAGCACAGGAACGGCGTTGAGTGACGGGAATTCGCAGCTTTGAATGCCATGGTAATAGTCAAATGTTTTGCGTATTTAATATCAAAGTTGTGTACAAAATATTCGAGGTGTTTACTAATCAAATTTATTGTAGGTTTGATATAAGTGATCACCAGGCATCTTCAGAATACAGCAAAAATAAACAACGCATGATCTGACCTCCAGCTTATTCGACGCGCATGCAAAATCTATGCTCAAATTGCGTGTTGTTTCACCAACGAAAATTAAAATAAACACGCTATATTTTATTAAAAATAATTCTTCTGTGCTGTTTAGAATGCACATTATTAATTTTTTTTACATTTTCATTCTAATAAATAAATCATTAATATCCTATCCTAAAATTCCTGTATCTTTACCTCAACGTGAAACACCTTTTTCATACCTTTTTAGGCTCTTCCATAGACCTTTCCTAACCCCAACAACAACAACAAGGTAGTTTCCAGTCTTACTACCCGAGTAAGCGAAAATGACCTTTTAACAAAACGCATCAAAAGCAACCTTTCCAAAATCACAACATCCTTCTCTCAAGGTTATATCTGGGGACACTTACAATACGAGACAGCCAACCAAACCTCTACGTAACCACTCCAGAAATAATCCAGATTCCCCGACAGCACCCATCCGCAACTAAATCCCTACCTGTATCAGGCGAGCATCGAGAGGCTTAGTATAGAAGAGGTACGGTTGGGATCTATCACCATCCAATGAATAAGATCTCCAACGAGATACGATAATGGATTACTCGCATTATAAGTGAGCGTGAAATAATAGTATATACGTTGAGCGCCAACGCTCATTCCCACCTGAGATTGGAGCTAGAAGTAGGTTGGAAAAAAAAAAAATCATAAATCGATTAAGCAATACAGAGCACTAAGCAGCGAGCGCTTGTGTGTGTACGAGTGTGATGAATAAACAAATTAGTATATATGAGAGAGAGAGAGAGAGAGAGAGAGAGAGAGAGAGAGAGAGAGAGAGAGAGAGAGAGCATAAATAAGAAAAGATCCATTGAAATACAACCTGCAATGCACATCGTGGGGTTTTGAGAGAGAGAGAGAGAGAGAGAGAGAGAGAGAGAGAGAGAGAGAGAGAGAGCGAGAGAGAGAGAGAGAGAGAGAGAGAATATGATGTGACCTCACTAGACGGTCATGAGTAAATGGTTTTAAAGAACGAAAATAAAAATATAAACATCCATGAAGGAAAAAAAATTACGAATATTAGAACCTTCAAAACATTATCAAACTACATACCAGCTCCAGCTAAAGCAGTATTCAACACTCACCTGAAAATAAAGAATAAAAATCAAATAGAAAATCTCCTTATTCTTGCATTATTCAACCACAAAATCATAAAATTAAAAGAAATATAAAAAAAACTACCTATTCAACATGATTTTTCCTTAACAAAATCAGATTTGGGTAACGTCACGCAAGTATGCTTTAAAATACCACAAGTGAAAACAGAGAGCGGAGAGAGAGAGAGAGAGGAGAGGAGAGAGAGAGAGAGAGAGAGAGAGAGAGAGTAGCTTTTCAATAGTTTTAATCTTTAGCAGACCGTTAATTCTATACACACAACACACACACACACACACACACACCACACACATATATATATATATATATATATATATATATATATATATATATATCAATATATAATATATATATATATATATATATATATATATTATATATATATATATATATATATATATAGAGAGAGAGAGAGAGAGAGAGAGAGAGAGAGAGAGAGAGAGAGAGAGAGAGAGAGAGAGAGAGAGAGACTTTTCAAAGTGTTAACCTTTAGCAGACCACTAACTGAACTTAAGCAATGAGTTACATTATCCGTCTTTTGAGAGAGAGAGAGAGAGAGAGAGAGAGAGAGAGAGAGAGAGAGAGAGAGAGAGAGAGAGAGAGTCTTAAAATTCGCCGCACTTCAAAAGCTCTAAGAACGAAAAACGGCCTATCGCGAGCAGCTATCAAGACGCTGACTGATTAGGCCGGCGCATGCTTTACATCTGAAAGAAAAAGGAAAAATTGGATAAGCAGCCATTGTTCGTGTTCTTGCTTCTATTTTTTTTTGCTTTCAAACGAACGAGAATGAAAGCGCAAGCAGAGAGATAAAAACAAGCACGGACATAACACGCAGCTGTCTAAAGTATAATTTTTTTCCAAAGGGAGAATGTATAACTTATTACCCTTACATTTTTCCAAGAGCTATCTTATTAATCTTACAACAATGAAATATTCGTACCTACAAATGTTTGGGAAG
>NC_087208.1:54616392-54633892 GCF_015104395.2 Macrobrachium nipponense
TTGACTTATGCCAGTACTTTACATCTGAAGTCCCTCGTGTCTTCGGGGGATACGAAATCCTCTTCTTCAGTGGCTTTTATCCTCAGTGTACACCTAGACATTGAAGAAATTGTAGACAGATTCGCGTGTTTCAAAAGCATTCATCAATGCCATCTTTGACACGATATACTAAAACAATTCTCCTTGTGCTGTCATAATCTAATTAAATTTTTATCTATCTATTTATTATTTATAACTTATTTTTTATTTTCAAATAACTGATCTCTTCTTTCTGTGTTTCCTGTTACCTTCTGTTACTTCGGTAAAACGAACAGCGCATTCTTTGGAACATTGAATTCAAAGTCAGTAGCCCCTGGGGCTTGCACATCATGATTGGGGCTCAACTTCTGAATAATAATAATAATAATAATAATAATAATAATAATAATAATAATAATAATAATAATAATTTCTTTGTAGGAACAACAGAGATCCGACAACTACTTGACCATACCAGAGGTCTTACTCTCATAAAAAAAGAAGAAAAAAAAACAGTATGATCACCTTGAATACGATGACGTGTGCCGCATAGTTAACTCTCTCTCTCTCTCTCTCTCTCTCTCTCTCTCTCTCTCTCTCTCTCTCTCTCTCTCTCGACAGAATCCAATAAACAGGTGATTTCCAGCTTCGGGAATATATCTAGCCGACAAAAAATAATAGAAAAAAAAAAAACCAGGTCTCGTCAAACGACCCCTTCAGGAGCAGATTCGGACAGCCTCCTCCTCCTCCTCTTCTATTTCTTCTTCTTCTTCCTCCTCTTCCTCTTCCTCTTCTTCTTCTATAGTGTGCCTCTAGCAAACTCATCGCTAGGGAGTAGCAAATTTGCATGAATCTTCAGGAGCAGACTCGGATAACAATCACCTCCTCCTCCTCCTCCTCCCTTCTTCTTCTTCTAAAATCTTCTTCTAGCAACTCATCTCTACGAAACTGCAAATTTGCATAAACCTAAGCGACATGGTCGAAAAACCACTTACGATAAAATAGATGTCGGCTTTATTATTCATTGATGCTACAGTTTATGAATTCTAGCGATTTTACGTACCTGTTAAATCGTTTTAGCTTACTCGGGGAGTAAGCCTTACAAACTACTTTGCTGTTGTTGATTTTGTTGCGAGGGGAGGGGAGGGGAGGGGGGAGGGGAGAGGGGAGGGGAGGGGGAGGGGAGGGTGGGTTAGGAAAGCTTTAAAATGGTCTGAAAAAGGTGTTTCGCGTTGAGTTAAAGATACAAGAATTATAGGATATGATGTTTATGATTTATTTATTGGAATGAAAATGTAAAAAAATAAATATTGTTCATGTTAAACAGCACAGAACAATTATTTATAATAAAATATAGCGTATTTATTTTAATTTCCGTTGATGAAACAACGCTCTATTTGACCGTAGATTTTAGCGCGCGCCCCGAGTTAGCTGGAGGTCAGATCACACCACCTTGTAAACTGCAGTACATTTGTTGTAAGTTCTGCATCAAGAGGAACAGAGGAGGATTATGACCTCAGTGCTTAGTAGACTTATTCAAGGTATGTGTTCGTCATTGTTGATGCTTCGCTGACTATTATATATTCTACTCTAAATCAATCTACTGTTTCTCTTTATACAAAACTTTACAAATAATAAAAACTTTACAAATTATATAAAAAAATAAAATTAATATAAACAATATTTATAGCATATGAATGCTGACTTTACAAAAAAATATAAAATAAAATGAACAGGAGTGACTTACAAACGATTCAAGAGAGAAAATAAACCCAAAAACGAAAGGTTAAAAAGAGAAAAAGAAAAAATGGTGATAATGATGGTGTTGGTGCTAACGACAGTGGTGGTGGTGGTTGTTGGTGATCGTGGTGTCGGTGGTGACGGTGCTATTGATGTCGGTGGTGACTGTTGTGGTGATAGTGATAGTGATGGTGGTGATGATGGTAGTGGTGAAAGTGGTGGTAATGGCAGTGGTGATAATGATGGCGTTGGTGACAGTGACAGTGGTGGTGATGATGGTAGTGATGAAAGAGGTAGTAATGGCGGTGGTGATAATGATGGTGATAGTGGCAGTGGTGGTATTGATCTAGGTGATGGTGATATTGATGTTGACGGTGGTGAAAGTGTCAGGGATGTTGTTGATGCTGATGTTGATGGTGATGGTGGTGTTGATGTAGGCGATGGTGATAGTGATTGTGATAATAGTGTTGGTGGTGGTGGTGATGTCGGCGAAGGTGTTGATGATAATGTTATCGCGATGATAGCGGTGGCAGTGATGATAGTGATGGTAGTGGTGCTTGTGGTGATGATGGGAGTGTGATGCTGATGGTGTTGACGCATTGACAAGTGTGTGATAGTGATGGCGGTGGCGATGGTAGTGGAGATAGTGAGAGTGGTGGTGGTGCTGGAGATAGTGATGGTGATGGTAGTAGTGTCAGCGGAGGACGAGGGAGGGAGGGAGGGAGGCCGCCTGTCCTTGGGACCATATGCTTCGTTTCCATTTGAAAAGCAGCGATGCCATTTGGCCGTGCTCGCCATCATGATGATGATGACGATGATCATAGTGGGGGAGGGGAGGGGAGGGGAGGGATAGGAGGGGGAGGAGAGGGATAGGAGGGGATGGGAGGGATGGGAAGGAGGGGGAGGGGAGGGAATAGGGAGGGAGAGGGTGAGGGGATGGGAGGGGGAGGAAGTAGGAGGGGAGGGGATGGGAGGGGGAGGGGGAGGAGGTAGTGGGGCCGAGGGGACGCTGAAAAGAACCTCAAGTCATGCGTGCAGTACACCGCGTGAGGCTCACTGATGGCACTAAGCCCCCTGATTGGATGTAATCTTGCGATCAAAATCATCTTGAGAATGGACGTATTATACCCGTCTGCCTAAAACAAAGTCGACTGCCGCCCCCCAATCTTCCCCCCCCCCCCTTCCAACAACAAAAACCACGCATGACATATCACAGTCATGGGAAGAGAATGTGGCTGCAATCACGCGAGATGACATTACACAAGAGATTCCAGTTTACTGGAATCTGGGAACAACTACTAGTGAACTTGGAAAAATGAAAAAAAATTAAAGTTCGTATATAAGTACAGGTATAATTAACAAGATGTATCGTATATTAAAAGATAATATACGATTTGTATTTAAAAGACAGTGTACGTTTTGCACTAAAGATTTTTTTATGGTTCCAGTTTACTGGAACCACCTCAACAGGAGAAAAGATGGAGAAAAAAATCTACATTCCGCGCAATACAACAGAGGTCTGACCCTTGAAGAGTAAATACTTTTATTATTATTATTATTATTATTATTATATTATTATTATTATTATTATTATTATTATTAAAAGAGGAACCCTATACATACGGAGCAAGCCCACAAAAGGCGCCACCGACTTGAAATTCAATCTTCCAAAGAACATGGCGATTACGAGAAAGAAGTCACAGAAGGTAATAGGAAATGAAGGAAGCAGATATCAATTATAAAAAAATGAATAAATAAATGAATAAATAAAATAAAAATGTAAGTAAATTAATGAAATGCCAGGAGACTTGCAGTTTAGAAATGCACCTATCTACGCTTGAAATCTTGAGGTTCTAATTCCACAACGTCCTCGGGGAAACTGTTCCACAGTCCAGCGGTATGAGGAATAAAGGACCTCTGGAACTGTTGGAGAAGTTCGACAGCGGAGCACATTTCTTGGGAGCCAATTAGGCGGACGACGAGAAACAAAAAAAGTGTGAAAATCTGCTGTGGTATCTGGAGGAATCTCGACTATTTACTGGATCGTCATCATTCCAGCCTCTGGAGAATCAGTCACATGCCTGGAAGTCAGCCGCTGGAAACGTAACGAGAGGGCTGGAAATATCTTATCATTATCATCATTATTTGCGAGAAGCTTCAAATGATCGAAATTCCTTGCTTCACGTGCAATACAGACATGTGTTAATACATACATACATGCATACATACTTGCACACACACATAAATATATGTGTATATATATGTATGTGTATATGTATAGTATATAATATATACTATATATATATATATATATATATATATATATATATATATATATATATATATATATACACACACACACACACACAATCAGGGTAATAAAGCATCTTGGCTACTTGGCACTCGTCCTCTGATCCCAAGTTAAGCAGCTTTACTGTAACCAAAAGCCAAGATTCAATACACACTAAATATGAAATGTTTTCTTTTAACTGTAGGTTTAGGAAAAAGAAAAAAAAAACGCAACAAAATCGTGTAAGGGAAAGAAAGAAAAAGGAGCAATTAGCACCACGAGAGAGACACCAAACTAGCAGTAGCAGCAGCATTGAACATTTAATCTCTCCTAAAAACATAATGGGTCAGGTTTCAGTGGAACAGGTTCTTCCTCCTCCTCCTCCTCCTCCTCCTCTCCTCCTCCTCCTCCTCCTACCTCCTCCCTCCTCCTCCTCCTCCTCCTCCGTCAGATCTTTCAAAACGAACAAAGTTTACCCCCGTTCGGCATTCTCTCACCTGTCAGGTAACGTGGAACGTTAACTGACCGCTCCTGTCACATACAGGGCTCAATGCAGATGTCAAGAGGTTAAGTGGCGCTCTCTCTCTCTCTCTCTCTCTCTCTCTCTCTCTCTCTCTCTCTCTCTCTCTCTCTGCCGGACTTTCTAATCAACTCGAGAGGATGCGTCCAATTTCAGAGGAGCGGAAGAATTTAATTCTGTCTTTGTTAAAGAATACTAGAGTAGAATGTGTGACTTCAGCAATTCGCATCATGAGCAACAACAACAACAACAACAATAATAATAATAATAATTTCCTATTCCCTTCCGTTATTCGTTTAAAATAAACACCACAATATTCTTTGGAAGCTTGAATTTCAAGTCAATGGCCCCTAAGGACTAGTTCCATATAAATGGGGTTATCTTCTGAATAATAATAATAATAATAATAATAATAATAATAATAATAATAATAATAATAATAATAATATGGTAAGAGCATCAAGGAAATAGATACCCTAATCCAGACTGTAAGGATTGTATCTGGGGACATCAGGATGGAGTTTGAAATAGAAAAATGTGCCTTAGTCAACATACAAAAAGGCAAAGTAACGAGAACTGAAGGGATAAAGCTACCAGATGGGAGCAACATCAAACACATAGATGAGACAGGATACAAATACCTGGGAATAATGGAAGGAGGAGATATAAAACACCAAGAGATGAAGGACACGATCAGGAAAGAATATATGCAGAGACTCAAGGCGATACTCAAGTCAAAACTCAACGCCGGAATATGATAAAAGCCATAAAACACACATGGGCGAGTGCAGTAATCAGATACAGCGCAGGAATAGTGGAATGGACGAAGGCAGAACTCCGCAGCATAGATCAGAAAACCAGGAAACAAATGACAATACACAAAGCACTACACCCAAGAGCAAATACGGACAGACTATACATAACACGAAAGGAAGGAGGGAGAGGACTACTAAGTATAGAGGACTGCATCAACATCGAAAACAGAGCACTGGGGCAATATCTGAAAACCAGTGAAGACGAGTGGCTAAAGAGTGCATGGGAAGAAGGACTAATAAAAGTAGACGAAGACCCAGAAATATACAGAGACAGGAGAAAGACAGAAAGAACAGAGGACTGGCACAACAAACCAATGCACGGACAATACATGAGACAGACTAAAGAACTAGCCAGCGATGACAATTGGCAATGGCTACAGAGGGGAGAGCTAAAGAAGGAAACTGAAGGAATGATAACAGCGGCACAAGATCAGGCCCTAAGAACCAGATATGTTCAAAGTATGATAGACGGAAATAACATCTCTCCCATATGTAGGAAGTGCAATACGAAAAATGAAACCATAAACCACATAGCAAGTGAATGCCCGGCACTTGCACAGAACCAGTACAAAAAGAGGCATGATTCAGTGGCAAAAGCCCTCCACTGGAGCCTGTGCAAGAAACATCAGCTACCTTGCAGTAATAAGTGGTACGAGCACCAACCTGAAGGAGTGATAGAAAACGATCAGGCAAAGATCCTCTGGGACTATGGTATCAGAACGGATAGGGTGATACGTGTAAACAGACCAGACGTGACGTTAATTGACAAAATCAAGAAGAAAGTATCACTCATTGATGTCGCAATACCATGGGACACCAGAGTTGAAGAGAAAGAGAGGGAAAAAATGGATAAGTATCAAGATCTGAAAATAGAAATAAGAAGGATATGGGATATGCCAGTGGAAATCGTACCCATAATCATAGGAGCACTAGGCACGATCCCAAGATCCCTGAAAAGGAATCTAGAAAAACTAGAGGCTGAAGTAGCTCCAGGACTCATTGCAGAAGAGTGTGATCCTAGAAACGGCACACATAGTAAGAAAGTGATGGACTACCTAAGGAGGCAGGCATGCAACCCCCCGGAAACCCCACACTATAAATACCACCCAGTCGAATTGGAGGACTGTGATAGAGCAAAAAAAAAAATAAATAAATAATAATAATAATAATAATAATAATAATAAAAAGGTTAAAACTGCCACAGCAATTGACAAAAGATTAGACCTGTTACGGCAATTAACAAAAAATTAACTGTCACAGCAATTAACAAAAGGTTGAAAATGCCACAGCAAATAACAAAAGGTTAAACCTGTCACAGCAAATAACAAAAGGTTAAACCTGTTACAGCAAATAACAAAAGGTTAAAACTGTCACAGCAATTAACAAAAGGTTAAAATTGTCACAGCAATTAAGAAAAGGTTAAAACTGTCACAACAATTAACAAAAGGTTAAAACCGTCACAGCAATTAACAAAAGGTTAAAACTGTCACAGCAATTAACAAAAGGTTAAAACTGTCACAGCAATTAACAAAAGGTTAAAACTGTCACAGCAATTAACGAAAGGTTAAAACTGTCACAGCAATTAACAAAAAAGTTAAGTGTCCCAGCAAATTAACAAAAGGTTAAATCACAGCAATTAACAAAAGGTTTTAAACTGTCACAGCAATTAACAAAAGGTTAAAACTGTCACAGCAATTAACAAAAGGTTAAAACTGTCACAGCAATTAACAAAAGGTTAAAACTGTCACAGCAATTAACGAAAGGTTAAAACTGTCACAGCAATTAACAAAAGGTTAAAACTGTCACAGCAATTAACGAAAGGTTAAAACTGTCACAGCAATTAACAAAAAGTTAAGTGTCCCAGCAATTAACAAAAGGTTAAAACAGTAACAGCAATTAACAAAATGTTAAAACTGCCACAGCAACTGACAAAAGGTCAGTACTGTGAAAACTGTCACAGCAAGCCAATCATACACCTGTCATAAACCTGTAACACTACCCGCCGCTCAACACGTTTCCAGCAGCCGCTTCAAGTTTTCCAGCGCCGCTGGTAGGAATGTCGAACGTCACTCTGCGTGGGCAGGAGCGCACATTCGAACGTGCGCAATTATCCTCGCATTCTAAATAGCGAACAGAACGCCGACAATGAGACGACGTAACTGTACGATAACACTCGAGCAAAGAGCGCACTTGAGGAGGTGTGTGTCACATGAATTCCTAATCATGAACAGGTGAGGCCACTCCATGGACACCTGGCCGACTGAGATGAACATATCCGTAGATGATATGCCACTGGCGAGCGACGGAGAGACTGTGGACGGAATGAACAATTATTTCCTGTGCTCTGAGGGGATACAAGGTAAATCATTAAATAGGTGCGAATTACAAAATGGAACAGCGAGGTACACGGAGGTGCGCGCCTGTGCGACATGACAAGCACTTGCAAGCCGAAGGCTACACATCCCGGAACAGCACAAAAGCTCACACTCATTACTGGAGAGAGAGAGAGAGAGAGAGAGAGAGAGAGAGAGAGAGAGAGAGAGAGAGAGAAAGGACAGTCAATTTAGTACACAAGCACTTCCTACCATCGAGAGAGAGAGAGAGAGAGAGAGAAGAGGACAGTAAATTTAGTACACAAGCACTCCCTACCATCAAAAGAGAGAGAGAGAGGCAAGATCAGTAAATTTAGTACACAAGCACTTCTTACCATCAAGAGGGAGAGAGAGAGAGAGGGGGGGAGGGGGGGAGGGGGGCAGGTAGGCTGGACATCATTACAAGTTGGTTAGCTTTTCCCCCACGACATCCCAACCGCAAAGTGTAGAGCACCTGTGCCTTCGAGGATGAGCAATGCACCTCTGTGTGAGGAACAGGTGTATACAGGCGTCCTCCCTCCTCCTTCCTCATACGAAGGAAGGGAGAAGCTCGCACTTACAGTGTCACAGGTGAGGGCCTGTGCGTCGCACTTAAAAGCGGTTTTCAAGTCGGTAATGAGAACTGATGAGAAAATGCAGGTGTCCTTCAAGGGGAGGAGGTGGTGCTGTGTATATAAGAGGTGGATCCAGGCAGGCCATCATCAAATGAAGGGTGACTGCTAATCAGGTTGCAGACGAGTCGGGAATATGATCAGGTTGTGAGAACTCCTGCCTCTGTTGGTACGACGCTGGGGGTGAGGTGGACGGTACGTGTACATGCCAGTCATTTAATTTACAGGAATATTACTTAAATAAAGATAACAGTTTCCGTTTGGAACGCAAATAAAGAAAACCAGAGGAAGGGACTTAAAAGGAAGATAACAGTTGCTGTTTGAAACACATAAAGGAAACCAGAGGAAGGGCGCCCCTCTCCTGTCTCTTCAGCTAGGAATGTGGGAAAAGTGAGACCCACAGGCAGGCCTCGAGTTACCCACCAGGAACATTCGAGGTCACCATAGGTCAGTGGCTGCCCACGGGAGGCAACGGAAGTGGTGTGAAAGCTCTTATGAATTTGAAGGTCTGTCCATGAGGCCAGAGCAGATAGAACAAATGGGCAGCTACGAGAGGAAGAATCATATGTACACAGGCTCTCTCTCTCTCTCTCTCTCTCTCTCTCTCTCTCTCTCTCTGTCTCTCTCTCTCTCTCTCTCTGCTACAACGAGCAACAGGTGACATCCAGATGACGTCTTGAGAGCTTTAATGCCTACGTGTGTGTGTGTGCGTGTGCGCGCGTGCGCGTGGAACGATTACATGACTACACGCGACAACTTTGTGTTGCTTAATCATTCTATAGAGAGGTTTGATTGTGAATTCATAATGCAAACTAATATACACAATTAAAATATAAGTTACTCTGACAGCTAAAGCTTCGATAAATGAAATTATAAACACAAACAGACTCTTTACATAATTCTGACGAGTGTCTATGCACATAACATTGGTTATACACAATGAAAACAAACAGCAAACAGGGCAATGGAAGACAGATAAAATGAACAAAGAAATCACAAATTTTGATAAGTAAAATGTCCATGAACTAAGTACATAAAGAGAGAAATGAAGTACAGGTAAATGACGGAGTAAATGATGATAGATAGATAGATAGATAGAAGATTGCAGTATAGAGAAAAAAGTATAAACGAGGAATCTAGAAAACAAAGTGATCAAGAATATACAGACAGAATGATAAAGACAGATGACAAAATGGAATGAAAAGTATTGCGGGGGGCTACACAGCAAAGGGGGGACAGGTGTGGAGGGAGAAAGGGAGGGGAGGGGGAGATGGAGAGGGAGGGAAAGGGGGAGGGAGGACCCTCCAACAACATATGGTGCAGTCAGAACACATGTCCACAAATAGTTCGTCCGACCTTGGGGCTCCATCCACCTGTTCACCTTTGTTCTCTCTCTCTCTCTCTCTCTCTCTCTCTCTCTCTCTATTCACCTGTTCTCTTCAATCGAGTACTCACCTGACAACAACAAAGTGGCCAGGGTGTTGAGATACCCAGACAAATAATTCATTAATTTGTTTTCTGGGGGGGGTGTGGTTGTAAATTGTAGCTACACTAACCTGGTAATGACGTCATCATTACTTTTAACACACCTGTCCTCCACCCACCCCCCCCCCCCCCTTGGTAAACAAAT
The DNA here is from genome assembly GCF_015104395.2 of Macrobrachium nipponense. Classification (NCBI taxonomy): domain Eukaryota; kingdom Metazoa; phylum Arthropoda; class Malacostraca; order Decapoda; family Palaemonidae; genus Macrobrachium; species Macrobrachium nipponense. Next base: position 54,626,389 of record NC_087208.1, read on the forward strand.
GTTTAAAATATTACGCTTTTTTTTTTTTTGCAACACAGTGGCATTTCGAAATCTGCATTTCAGAGGAATTTTCCAAAATTACCACCTGTGTCAAAATAAACAAGGCGTGACCTGACGTCCAGCATACTCGGGACATGTGCAAGATTGTCCCCTCACGAGTAAGTTGTAAACAGTTATATTAATAAGGTAAAGTAAATTGACACGTGCTAAAATCTATGGTCAAATAGAGCATTGTTTCGCCAACGAAAATTAAAATAAATACGATATACTTTATTAGAAATGATCGTTTTGTAATGTTTAAAATCCACATCATTTATTTTTTTACATTTTCATTCTAATAAATAAATCATAAATATCCTACCCTAAAATTCCTGTATCTTTAACTCAAAGTTAAACTCCTTTTTCAGACCTTTTTAGACTTTTTCATTGGGGTTTCCTAACCCCTCCAACAACAGCAAGAACAAGAACAACAACAACAACAACAAAAAAGTAGTTCGTAGGCTTACTCCCCGAGTAAGCAAAAAACAAGAGGAAAACAATTATGTCTGCTCGATGCCACTTACGCTGAAGACCGTCATCACCTGATTTATGACGGTTTGGCAACTTCCTCTTCACGATAATGACGATGAAGCGATACAATGACGTCATTATCTTGCGAGCCATTATGCCATCATTAGCTGTGACTAAAACCTTAATGGTTTCGAATGGAAGCTTCGTCATATAGATATCCTGGGTTGTAGCCGAGTGTCCATCTAATGTCTCTCTCTCTCTCTCTCTCTCTCTCTCTCTCTCTCTCTCTCTGGGTTATAGCTAAGTGCCCATCTAATGTGGACTCTCTCACTCTCTGGGTTGTAGCTAAGTGCCCATCTAATGTGGACCGTCTCTCTCTCCTCTCTCTCTCTCTCTCTCTCTCTGAGTTGTGGCTAAGTGTCCTCGCTCTCTCTCTGTGTTGTAGCTAAGTGCCCATCTAATGCGGACCCCCCCCCCCTCTCTCTCTCTCTCTCTCTCTCTCTCTCTCTCTCTCTCTCTCTCTCTCTCACACACACAAGTAACTAATTTTTCATATTCGTATCTGTGCAACTACAATGAAAAAACTATTCACAAATACCCAAAAAAATTTATAAATAAATCTGAACTTGTGTACGTGAATCTATGCATTAGATTCAAGTGCACGAACAATGAACTCGAAATTCTTCAAAGAAATTTTCAAAAATATTTGTGAGTCTGACTTTGTTTAGCATGAATTTTAAAGCGCTGATTGGAGACCAGTCTAATGTTCCATTATATATTCTCACACAGTCTATCCTTAAGTAACTAACATTTGTATATCATTGACAAATAGAATGGAATTAACATAACCATATGCCAACCTTAGGGGGGGGGGGGCTTCAAAAAAATAATCCAGACGGATGAATGCATGGATGAGTTGAAGGACAGTTATTATCATCATTCTTCAAGAGATGAACCCTACCTATATGGAACAAGACCACAACAGGGACCACTGGCTTGCAATTCTTTAATCTTCCAAAGAATATTACGTTGTTCATTCGAAAGAAGGCACAGAAGGTATATGGAAACACAGAGAGAGATGAGACAAGCTACTACAAAAACAGACAAATCAACAAATTAACACATGAATAAAAATGTAATTAAAATGTTAAAGGGATGGATGAAAGCACTTCCGCAACCTTCATCTACATCAGGATCCCGAGAAGACTTGAGCATCGCCCTTGAATAGTGTAAGTCGTGTTTGCAAGCGATGTGTCTGACAGTTTGGTTACGTTGCTCGAACGTTAAGGCGTGTTTGATTAAAGAAAGGCCATTTTAATTGCATTTAAGTGTGCATGTGGCTGTTTCTGGGTTGCATGCACGTAAGGAAAACAAACAAGCTCTGACTGTCTTTACTTGTTACTGTAATAGCCAAAAGTATATGTCTGTACAGACATAAGAACAGGCCTCAGGATATGTCTGTACCTGTATGCATACAAGGAAAACTTATGGGCCTCTGAGTATGTCTGTAAAATCAGAAAAACAGGCCCCATGTTATGTTTACTTGTATGCATACAAGGAAAACAGACGGGCCTCTGAATGTGTCAGTACAGACAGAAGAACAGGCCTCAGAAAATGTCTGTACTTGAACATACCCAAGGAAAACACATGAGCCTCTGAATATGTCTGTAAAGACAGAAGAACGGGTATCAGGATATGTCAGAACATACCCAAGAAAAACACACATGCCTCTGAATATGTCTGTACAGACACAAGAACAGGCCTTAGGATATGTCTGTACTTGTATGTCCACAAGGAAAACACACAGGCTTCAATGTATGTCTTTCCAGACGTAAGAACAGACCTCTGAATATGTCAGAACATCCCTCAAGATGTCTTCGCTTATACGTACGCAAGGAAAACACACAAGATTATGATTATTTCTGTGTAGACATAAGAACAGGCCTCAGGATATGTCTGTATTTGTACATATCCACGAAAAACGCAGACTTTTGAATATATCTGTACAAAAAGACGAAAAGCGAGGACTGCCCCAATAAACCCAACTCACTCGAGAGTGCGCCCGCGTGGAAGGGATACCTGCGTATACATTCATGCATCACGACGTGGACACCTGAAAGCCTTCTAATCCGGCCTGACCCACATCATTAGATTCAATATTCTATTCAAATTTCGAAGGGGCCTTTTTTTTCCTTTTTTTTTATCGCCCGGCCTTATCAACCCCGCCGAGGCGTCTGTCCCACAACAAAAACCCAGCCTCTCTTATTCCGTCTTTCATCTCCTCCCCAGATATCCAAATTGGCTCCTCTAATAGTATTCAGGCGCCGTATAAGATGCCCAAACGCTATTCAATTAGGGTCCCCATAATCGCTTCCACTTAACCTCCTCCAGACTCGTGTTCGATGCCGTTTACAACGTCAATTTGTGTTTTAATCCCATTTAGCCGCCTTGTTATTGTCCCGATGGTATTCGCATCCTTATAGTTCCCCATCTTATCTATTCTCCTCAAAAGAAGGTAAGAGGTGAGAAGACACTGCTGCTCCTCCTGCTCCTGCTACCCTAGACCGATAAAAAAATCCGCAACAGGTAGGAATTGTGTGTTAGTGAGGGATTGCAGAGCCGTTTTGAATATACGAGAAACGAAGATGATTCCGATAGCTGGACCATATGAGGCGAGAGGATATAAAACGATTCCCCGGAATACAAAGGCAAAGCCTTATGGTAAATAAAGTAGCCAAAAAAACCGAAGGCAGGAATTGGGTCTAATGATTCCCAGGAACGCAAAAGGAAGGGAAGAGGCCTATGGTACATAAAGTAGCCAAAAAATCTGAAGGCAGGAATTGGGTCTCATGATTCCCGGGAATGCAAAAGGAAGGGAAAAGAGGTTTATGGTACATAAATAGCCAAAAAAACCGAGAGCAGGAATTGGGTCTAATGATTCCCGGGAATGCAAAAGGAAGGGAAAAGGGGCTTATGGTACACAAAGTAGCAAAAAAAACCCTAAGCCGGGAATGGGGTCTAACGATTCCCGGGAATGCAACGTAAAGGGAAGAGGGTTATGGTACATAAAGTAGCCAAAAACCAAAGGCTGGAATTGAGTCTAATGATTCCCGGGAATGCAAAAGGAAGGGAAAAGAGGCATATGGTACATAAAGTAGCCAAAAAAAAAACAGAAGGCAGGAATCGGGTCTTATAGCGACTGGATTGGGATGCGGAATAAAGTGAGAGGATATCAAATGATTCCCAGGAATGCTACCGGAATAAGAGGATTAACTTGAACACTTGGCTGCTAAATGAAGCTAACTGAATCTTGCAGGTGCATCCATTCCGTGATGCAATGTTCAAAGTAAAGCTGGCCTCACACTAGGCATTTTTTTTGCTCGAGCAGCGAGCCGTTGTTCTGCCGAGAATGAAAAACCGGGAGCTTTTAGCTCGAGATTCTTGCTTCCGAAACAGGACGGAAAGCAGCCAGCACGAGCCGCGAGCCACAGCATAGTGTAAACAAACAGATGGCTGCTGCTGATAGGACGTATCTCCTGAGCCACTCTTGAACCCACAAACGTTTTTTGTTACTCTTGCATTCACGTAAGTTTCCGAGAAATAAACCACTGCAGCGCATCCTGCAGCAGTCGACAATTTCTGGGCGCCATGATGATATCAGATGATCAGTTTTGTTTACTTTTTCCTACGGCTCCTCGAAACCACGAGTTCCTAGTGTGACGAATACAACACTTTTGCTCGCGAGCATCGGCTGGATGCTGGCCAAAACCACGAGCAAGAAATGACTAGTGTGATACCAGCTTAAGACTGTGGGCATCCTGGCGGAAGCCTTTGATTTCTCGAAGAGATAAGGGAGGGGGGCGGGCACGCCCCACCCCGCCCCCAAGACGCGCCGCCCCGAGGAGAGAGAGAGAGATACGGGGGAGGGGGGGAACCGTCATCGACGTCTTCCCGGTGCCAAAAAGCAATAAATCATCGGGAACCGAAACGGGGGATAACGACCCTTATCGCCCGTCAAGATAAAGACGCAAATGGTGTGGACCGAAAGCCCAAAAGGATCACGATTCTTCTAAGATGTCCAGGACCTTTTAGGCATTAAGTTATTCTCTCTCTCTCTCACTCTCTCTCTCTCTCTCTCTCTCTCTCTCTCTGTGAGTTTATTTCAAGGGTTGCTAAATGTACCGACTAATACTACAAGGGAATGAAAACCTCTAGGATACAGGCTCTCTCTCTCTGTTTCTGTCCCTCTCTCTCCCTGTCTGTCTGTCTGTGTCTGTCTCTCTCTCTTTACTTCACGGTTTGTTAAATGTATAGACTAATACTACAAGGGAATGAAATCCTCTCTGGGCTACATGCCCTCTCTCTCTCTGTATGTGTGTGTGTCTATGTATGTGTGTGTTTATGGGGAAAAAAAATTGTTCAGAGGATGCACGGAACAATGCCATCGAATCTAAATATCTCGGAGGCAACGAACAGCCAAAAGGGATGAGTTATGAGGACGGCGCTCTCAGCACCTGTTGTCCGACGTGATGTATAGCTTTTAGCCTATACTGTGGCTACGTTGTGGGGGGGGGGGGGGGGGCTCAGCTTAGACAGTCCTTTAGCCATTGTTACTCATTCAAATCTATCGCCGTCAATGAATTAGCATTAAACGAGGGTGGGGTGGGGTGGGGAGGCGCGCGCTGGTTGGAACTTTATTTTAATAACAGCCTCCTCCACCTCCAACTCATAGCCACCTCCTCCTCCTCCTCCTCCCAGACGACGACGCGACGATATCGAAATGCGAAACAGCCAATTGCGACTGAGTTATGGGATTCTAATAACGGGCCGCGCCTTATTTACATGGGCTTAATGGGCGTCGATTACGTTAAGGGGGTGAGGAGGAGCGCCCTCGCTTTCCTCCCGCCCACCCCCTTCCTCCTCCTCCTCCTCCTCCCCCCATCCTCATTCGCTCCTGTGCATAAGAAATCGAGACATGATTTCCCCGCGTCCACGCTTTGAATCGACAATCACCATACCCGCGTAACTGGAGCATTTCCACCGTGGGTGTGGTCGCATCGCTTACTCCTTCAGGCAGAAAAAAACAACACAATAAACGGGGTTTCAAAACAGTGGAAATTGAAGAGGAAGGAAAAAATATCAGAATAGAACAGACGCCTTCTGTTTCCTCGTCTGAGCCTCTAAGGCAGCAAAGAGAGGGAAAAGAAAATGCGAAATTATGAAAACCAGAGGACAGCGGGGTTTCAACACGGAGTGGAAATTGAGGAGGAAGGAATAAATATCAGAATAGAGACAGATGCCTTTTGTTTCCTCGTCTCAGGCAGCAAAGAGAGGGGAATGAAGATACGAAATTACGAAAGTCAAGAGGGCAACGCTTTCCCAAGCATGGTCATCGAGCTCGAGAGATATGAGGCTTATATTATCTCATCACTAGACGCGAGTAAGATCAAATAATTACACGGCGAATGATTCACGGATCTATTCGTTTCAAAATCGCAAAAACAAATAAATAAAAATTAAAAGGGAATTGCATCTTTGTAATGATTTCATCACATTTTTTTTGGCGGAGATGCCATGCAATGCTAACCCGAAATAATTCTCATTGTATTTCATTTACATTTTTATCTTTACTTATTTATTTATTTATTTGTTATTTTTTCCATAGTATCTGATCTCTTCTTGCTATATTTCCCATTATCTTCTGTTACTTCTATTTAATAACAATTATAGTCTCTGTAAGCTTGAATTTGTGGGCTGGTTCCATATGAATAGCGGTTCATCTACTGAAAATAATAATAATAATAATAATAATAATAATAATAATAATAATAATAATAATAATAATAATAACTATTAGTGCTAAAGGGAGATGATTGAAAGTGGCTTTCGTGTATTTCACAAGCTCATTCCAAGAAATGCAGGTTCAAGTTCGTATCATATAAACTCCAAGTTAACCTCAAAGTAATTTAAACATTGGGTACAAAAAGCATTTTTTTTTACTTCCTTCTCAGAAAAATTATGCCCAAGATGAGAGAGATAAACTCCACGTGGAATAAACTGCCACCAGAAGTTGTAAACAACAACAGTGTTGGGGAAGATTTAAAAGAAAGCTAGACAAAATCATTAGAAGGACACTGCGAATTCACAGTAAAAACCTGCTCTTACAGATAAGCGAGCACACGATGTCTCCTCGGATGGACTAACAAGTCTTTGGGACATCCTAATCCTTGTAACTCCTTGTAACCTCAAAGTAAATTAAACATTGGGTACAGAAAACATTTTTTTTAATACTTCCTTCTCAGAAAAATTATGCCCAAGATGAGAGAGAGAGAGAAAGATAATCACAGCATGAACCACTAACTGTTTAGATTATTTTTCTTTCTTTTTCACCCCTTTACCATTGTGACCCCACAGCATCAGCAACAGCAACAGCAGCAGCAGGCCAGCTCAAAGGACCAATTATTTTTACGAGCGCCCCTAAACGCATCCAGCACCCGGCGACGACGCTAATGGTCGCGCCAGTGTATACATCATCGTTTAAACGCCGAAGTGGCTGCTGGTTAGTTCGACACTGGTTTTAAGGATTGCTTCCAATGCTCCGCTTCGCCTCCTCAGTCCTCGGGGCGACTTCACTCGGAATCCCAGAAACATAATCCTGCACTTAAATGATTCTTCTTTTTCTTCTTCGTGTGACCAAAAAAAAAATATTGTCGTTTCTTGTGACTGTAGGAATGAGTCTCTCTCTCTCTCTCTCTCTCTCTCTCTCTCTCTCTCTCTCTCTCTCTCAACTGAAAAAATTTCATAGCTCTCTTCTCTCTCTCGAAATGAACACATTTATAGTCTCTCTCTCTCTCTCTCTCTCTCTCTCTCTACTCTCTCTCCTCTCTCTCTCTCTCTCTCTGTGTGTGTGTGTGTCGGTGGACAAACGTATGCAAAAAACGGGCTCAAAACCTGTCAATTTCACACGTGCTTGCCTAAAAGCAACAATAAATAC